>NC_134354.1:645573404-645853404 GCF_048569485.1 Anomaloglossus baeobatrachus
GAATCCGGCATTGAAATTTCAACCCCCCCTGAACAGTCTGTTACGAAGTCACCTGTCATGTGAGAGTCAAGAGACACCCCCCCCCATACACATCAGATGGACAGCCTGTCTTGTTAATTTTCATCTGTGTTTGGGAGCCATTTACCAGTACACACATAAAGTTTTATGTACCGGTAATATTTTTATTCTCTTGTCCACGATATCATTCTCTTATCTACTTAGCCATCGGAAGACACTAAAGGAAAGATGAGCGCAATAGGGTCTTATCTGGGAGAAAATCAGTAATGCTGAATTGCAGAGGGGTCACTTGGTGGGGGTTGTGCACCCTTAACCACAGGAATTCACTGAAAGATGTGGCTGCTGCGGCCCATCAATAGTGCAGAGTGGTGTCTAGCTTTCCATAGTATAAGATCACAGTCCTTGAAGTACAGTAATTTAATCATAACAAGCATTGGAGGGGCGCCAGGTGGTAAAGATCTCCTAGCTACTGTGCCCCCTCTCAATTTGCGAAGGAGGAGAAATCATTTTTGCCAAATTTTTCAATCACCAAGGACTCAAAAAAAATGTAAGGGATCACCAGGCTCAAATTATTTTGCCACAGCCTCTTTTCCAGATTGTCTGCTTTAGTAAGGAGGGTATTGATGTTTTGCAGGCCTCTCGTAAGATTTTTTTGGTACAATTCTTTAACTTTTTGTGTTAGTTTTTTGTATGTCCTGTCTGATGAAGGCGATATCCTCTCTGAGTCCCCCCCATATGGTTTGTTTGAGTTTCTGGTGTGGATCCACAGGATTTAGCTGCAGCTAGCACATCCTGTAGGGTAGGCTCCACTGCAGGGTTTCTGTTCTCATAGGTCTCCTCTAACCTGCGCTCCTCTGGCTGGAGCACTTGTCTGTCTCCCTGTGGGTGCCTCTGAGGGAGCGGTGCCATCTTGCCTGTAATGTCACCCTGCAGCCTCTCATACTCAGCCATCTCAACCTTTGGTACCTGTTCCTGTACAGGGGTCCCCTCATCCACCATCCAGTCCCCAGCGCTCAGAGCAAACCACCCCAGCTTCGCCATTCTGTCCCTCACCGGTGCAGAGGATGGTGGCACCATTTTTGATGTAGCACCGTCGTGTGCCTGCTGTCTGACATGCTTGCTGTGTGTCAGCCTTTTGCTCTAGAGAACCACCACTTTCTCCAGAAGGCTTCCCCGGGGGTCCAGGACAAAGGATTAGCAAGTAAACCGCTGATAACTGCTGTATAATCAGGATATATAGCGGCAACACGGTCTCACACGTCCTCCTTACATTGCAGCAAGGACACTCCCGCATGAATAGCATTTGTCATTGCTCGTTAATACTGTCTGACAAAATTAACCTTGCCCTTAACATACTGTGGTTCTAATATCTTATCCAAAAGCATAAGACACCATATGTCAGGCACCAAATATCACATACTTTAATCATAAGAGAATACTCCTCATCGCCTGGGAACTAACGAGAATTGAAGGGGAAGCAAACCAAGGCTTCCATATTTTCACAATTTTTTTAAGACCATTTCTATTTTCTTTGTCGCTCCATTGGGAGACCCAGACAATTGGGTGTATAGCTTCTGCCTCCGGAGGCCACACAAAGTATTACACTTAAAAGTGTAAAGCCCCTCCCCTTCTGCCTATACACCCCCCGTGCCTCACGGGCTCCTCAGTTTTTATGCTTTGTGCGAAGGAGGCTGACATCCACGCATAGCTCCACATCTTAGTCAGCAGCAGCTGCTGACTATGTGGGATGGAAGAAAAGAGGGCCCATAACAGGGCCCCCAGCATGCTCCCTTCTCACCCCACTCTGGTCGGCGGTGCTGTTAAGGTTGAGGTACCCATTGCGGGTACATAGGCAGGAGCCACATGCTGTTTTCCTTCCCCATCCCTTAATGGGCCCTGGGTGAAGTGGGATCCTAATCGGTCTCCAGGCACTGGGACCGTGCTCCCTCCGCAGCCCCTGGGGAATCTGCTGGACAGGAGCCGGGTATCGTCAGGGACAAGTCCCTGCTACTGTGAGGTACTCTGTGTCCCCCTGGGGGACCGCGCATGGAGCGCTTGTGCCATACACACTGCAGCACTGCTGGGTGTGTTAGTGCGCCGGGGACTACCGCGCCGGCCGCACTTATTTACCGGCCGCGCTTATAACTTTAGTCCCCGGCTTTTGCGGCCTAGTATCGCATATTCCCGCCCCCAGGCCTGCCAGTCAGGGGAAGGGCGGGACGCTGCACAGGACGTCAGCGCTGAGGGCTGGAGCATACTTTGTATCCTCCTCCCCCCTCACTCAGCACAGTGGGGCATCAGATTCCCGCACTTTCTAGGGCACGCCCACGGCCCCCTCCTCCCCACAGAACGCCGGCAGCCATTCCTGTCAGCACTTCTGACGCTGGAGAGGAGAGACAACACGGCTCTGGGAGGCCCAGGCAGGGAATCTGGTGATCACACAACCGCTTTGAGCGGTCGGTAAGCAGCACCTGGGTGCTGGCCCCACTGAGTGCCGAAGTGTACATATATATATATGCTTATATGCTATACATTTACACTGTACGGTCGCACTGTTGATTTTTGGCTATATACCCTCCTGGATTGTACTCAGAGGAGACAACAGCATGTCGTCCGCAAAAAGCAAGGGTGCCAAAGCACAGGCTTACTTTGCAACCTGTACCTCATGTGCGGCTATACTACCGGCAGGTTCCACCGATCCTCATTGTGTGCAATGCTCGGCCCCTGTGGCACTTACTCAGCCGGAGCCTCTGCTACTGGTGGCCCAGGTGGAACCACCTGCTACCACTGTCCAGGTGACAGGGACGGAGTTTGCAGTATTTGCTGACAAACTGTCTGAGAGTATGGATAAATGGTCTGCTAAGATACTAGAAGCCTTACAGTCCAGACCGGTGACTCAGGCCACGGGCACTGTTGAATCATTGACCCCAGGCCCCCCTCAGTTGGAGCAGCAAAGTGCTCCTGGGGTGACCCATAGGTCCCAGGGTGAGGTCTCTGACACGGACCGCAGTCCCAGGCCGCCTAAGCGGGCTCGCTGGGAAATTCCCTCGACTTCATCACAGTGTTCAGGGTCTCAGCATGAGGACTCTCTGGATGATGAAGCGGAGGTAGCAGATCAGGATTCTGATCCTGAGGCCGCTCTCAACCTAGATACACCTGAAGGTGACGCCATAGTGAATGACCTTATAGCGACCATCAATCAGGTGTTGGATATTTCTCCCCCAGCTCCTCCAATTGAGGAGTCAGCTTTTCAGCAGGAGAAATTCCGTTTCAGGTTTCCCAAGCGTACATTGAGTACGTTTCTGGATCACTCTGACTTCAGAGAGGCAGTCCAGAAACACCGAGCTTGCCCAGATAAGCGTTTTTCCAAGCGCCTTAAGGATACACGTTATCCCTTCCCCCCTGACGTTGTAAAGGGCTGGGCTCAGTGTCCCAAGGTGGATCCTCCAGTCTCCAGACTGGCGGCTAGATCCATAGTTGCAGTGGAAGATGGGGCTTCACTCAAAGATGCCACTGACAGACAGATGGAGCTCTGGTTGAAATCCATCTATGAAGCTATCGGCGCGTCTTTTGCTCCAGCATTCGCAGCCGTATGGGCACTCCAAGCTATCTCAGCTTGTCATGCGCAGATTAATGCAGTCACACGTACGTCTGCTCCGCAAGTGGTGTCCTTAACCTCTCAGGCGTCGGCGTTTGCGTCCTACGCCATTAATGCTGTCCTGGACTCTGCGAGCCGTACGGCGGTAGCATCCGCCAATTCGGTGGCAGTCCGCAGGGCCATGTGGCTACGTGAATGGAAGGCAGACTCTGCTTCCAAAAAAGTTCTTAACCGGTTTGCCATTTTCTGGCGACCGTCTGTTTGGTGAGCGATTGGATGAAATCATTAAACAATCCAAGGGAAAGGACTCATCCTTACCCCAGTCCAAACCAAACAGACCTCAACCACGGAAGGTACAATCGAGGTTTCGGTCCTTTCGGTCCGCGGGCAGGTCTCAATTCTCCTCGTCCAAAAGGCCTCAGAAGGATCAGAGGAACTCCGATTCATGGCGGTCTAAGTCACGTCCTAAAAAGACCGCCGGGGGAACCGCTCCCAAAGCGGCCTCCTCATGACTTTCGGCCTCCTCACACCGCATCCTCGGTCGGTGGCAGGCTTTCCCGCTTTTGCGACGCCTGGCTGCCACAGGTAAAAGACCGTTGGGTGAGAGACATTCTGTCTCACGGTTACAGGATAGAGTTCAACTCTCGTCCTCCGACTCGGTTCTTCAGAACATCTCCGCCCCCCGAGCGAGCCGATGCTCTTCTTCAGGCGGTGTGCACTCTGAAGGCAGAAGGAGTGGTGATCCCTGTTCCTTTTCAGCAACAGGGTCACGGTTTTTACTCCAACTTGTTCGTGGTGCCGAAAAAGGACGGATCCTTCCGTCCTGTTCTGGACCTAAAACTGCTCAACAAACATGTAAAAACCAGGCGGTTCCGGATGGAATCGCTCCGCTCCGTCATCGCCTCAATGTCCCAAGGAGATTTCCTAGCATCAATCGACATCAAAGATGCTTATCTCCACGTACCGATTGCTCCAGAGCATCAGCGCTTCCTGCGTTTCGCCATAGGGGACGAACACCTTCAGTTCGTGGCACTGCCTTTCGGCTTGGCGACAGCCCCACGGGTCTTCACCAAGGTCATGGCAACAGTAGTAGCAGTTCTGCACTCTCAGGGACACTCGGTGATCCCTTACTTAGATGATCTGCTTGTCAAGGCACCCTCTCAAGTGGCATGCCAACACAGCCTGAGCATTGCTCTAGAGACTCTCCAGAGTTTCGGGTGGATCATCAATTTTCCAAAGTCAAATCTGACACCGGCCCAATCACTGACATATCTTGGCATGGAGTTTCATACTCTCTCAGCGATAGTGAAGCTTCCGCTGGACAAACAGCGTTCACTACAGACAGGGGTGCAATCTCTCCTTCAAGGCCAGTCACACCCCTTGTGGCGCCTCATGCACTTCCTAGGGAAGATGGTAGCAGCAATGGAGGCAGTTCCTTTTGCGCAGTTTCATCTGCGTCCACTTCAATGGGACATTCTCCGCAAATGGGACAGGAAGTCGACGTCCCTCGACAGGAACGTCTCCCTTTCTCGGGCAGCCAAGGCTTCCCTTCAGTGGTGGCTTCTTCCCACTTCTGTGTCGAAGGGGAAATCCTTCCTGCCCCCATCCTGGGCTGTGGTCACGACGGACGCGAGCCTGTCAGGGTGGGGAGCGGTTTTTCTCCACCACAGGGCTCAGGGTACTTGGACTCAGCCAGAGTCCTCCCTTCAGATCAATGTTCTGGAGATAAGGGCAGTGTATCTTGCCCTAAAGGCGTTCCAGCCGTGGCTGGAAGGTAAGCAGATCCGAATTCAGTCGGACAACTCCACAGCGGTGGCATACATCAACCACCAAGGCGGAACACGCAGTCGGCAAGCCTTCCAGGAAGTCCGGCGGATTCTGCTATGGGTGGAAGCCACAGCCTCCACCATATCCGCAGTTCACATCCCGGGCGTAGAAAACTGGGAAGCAGACTTTCTCAGTCGCCAGGGCTTGGACGCAGGGGAATGGTCTCTTCACCCGGACGTGTTTCAGGAGATCTGTTGCCGCTGGGGGATGCCGGACGTCGACCTAATGGCGTCCCGGCACAACCACAAGGTCCCGACATTCATGGCACGGTCTCAAGATCACAGAGCTCTGGCGGCAGACGCTTTAGTTCAGGATTGGTCGCAGTTTCAACTCCCTTATGTGTTTCCTCCTCTGGCACTGTTGCCCAGAGTGTTACGCAAGATCAGGTCCGACTGCCGCCGCGCCATCCTCGTCGCTCCAGACTGGCCGAGGAGGTCGTGGTACCCGGATCTGTGGCATCTCACGGTGGGCCAACCGTGGGCACTACCAGACCGACCAGACTTGCTGTCTCAAGGACCGTTTTTCCATCTGAATTCTGCGGCCCTCAACCTGACTGTGTGGCCATTGAGTCCTGGATCCTAGCGTCTTCAGGGTTATCTCAAGAGGTCATTGCCACTATGAGACAGGCTAGGAAACCAACGTCCGCCAAGATCTACCACAGGACGTGGAGGATATTCTTATCTTGGTGCTCTGATCAGGGTTTTTCTCCCTGGCCATTTGCCTTGCCCATTTTTCTTTCCTTCCTTCAATCCGGATTGGAAAAAGGTTTGTCGCTCGGCTCCCTTAAGGGACAAGTCTCAGCGCTCTCTGTGTTCTTTCAGAAGCGCCTAGCCAGTCTTCCACAGGTACGCACGTTCCTGCAGGGGGTTTGTCACATAGTCCCTCCTTACAAGCGACCGTTAGAACCCTGGGATCTGAACAGGGTGCTGATGGCTCTTCAGAAACCACCTTTCGAGCCAATGAGGGATATTCCTCTCTCACGCCTTTCGCAGAAAGTGGCCTTCCTAGTAGCAGTCACATCACTTCGGAGAGTGTCTGAGCTAGCAGCGCTGTCATGCAAAGCCCCTTTCCTGGTGTTTCACCAGGACAAGGTGGTTCTGCGTCCGGTTCCGGAATTTCTCCCTAAGGTGGTATCCCCCTTTCATCTCAATCAGGATATCTCCTTACCCTCTTTTTGTCCTCATCCAGTTCACCAATGTGAAAGGGATTTGCACTTGTTAGATCTGGTGAGAGCACTCAGACTCTACATTTCTCGTACGGCGCCCTTGCGCCGCTCGGATGCACTCTTTGTCCTTGTCGCTGGCCAGCGTAAAGGGTCACAGGCTTCCAAATCAACCCTGGCTCGGTGGATCAAGGAACCTATTCTCGAAGCTTACCGATCTTCTGGGCTTCCGGTTCCCTCAGGGCTAAGGGCCCATTCTACCAGAGCCGTGGGTGCGTCTTGGGCTTTGCGGCACCAGGCTACGGCTCAGCAGGTGTGTCAGGCAGCTACCTGGTCGAGCCTGCACACTTTCACGAAACACTATCAGGTGCATACCTATGCTTCGGCAGATGCCAGCCTAGGAAGGCAGGTCCTTCAGGCGGCGGTTGCCCACCTGTAGGAAGGGGCCGTTTTACGGCTCTATTTCGAGGTTTTACTTTACCCACCCAGGGACTGCTTTTGGACGTCCCAATTGTCTGGGTCTCCCAATGGAGCGACAAAGAAGAAGGGAATTTTGTTTACTTACCGTAAATTCCTTTTCTTCTAGCTCCAATTGGGAGACCCAGCACCCGCCCCTGTTCCCTTCGGGCTGTTGTTCTTTGTGTACACATGTTGTTCATGTTCAATGGTTTCAGTTCTCCGAAATTTCTTCGGACTGAATTTACTTTAAACCAATTTATAACTTTTCCTCCTTCTTGCTTTTGCACCAAAACTGAGGAGCCCGTGAGGCACGGGGGGTGTATAGGCAGAAGGGGAGGGGCTTTACACTTTTAAGTGTAATACTTTGTGTGGCCTCCAGAGGCAGAAGCTATACACCCAATTGTCTGGGTCTCCCAATTGGAGCTAGAAGAAAAGGAATTTACGGTAAGTAAACAAAATTCCCTTCTTTACATACCTCCCTCTAATAGGAAGCTGCAGTATATAAAAAGTATATAAACCACATATATAAAATGTTGTTGTTTTTTTTTTTTTTTGCTCATTTACTCAGTGGTTTTCTGAAATTCCAGGAAGTCGGACTATAAAAAAGCCTCGATGACCAATTTAAAAAGTGCAAGATGTCTAATTTTTATTTTGATACAGATTGTGCTATGGTAACACAAAATTTTCCAAAAATTAAAATACAATAAAAATAATAACCTGATTTAAATATTTGGTCATTTTCTGATTATTGCTTCTCATTAATATATTCAATTTAGGTGCCCTATGCCCGAACTGAATCTCATCTCATGGAGCTTCTAGAACATGTCTGTGAAAACATGAAATCTTATGGCGAGAAGGTAGACCCAGACACACAGCGAAAAACCTATGTACGTGTCCTTTCTCGTGATGGCACAAGAATGGATGCCTCCAACACCAACATCGACAAAGAAGTGATATCCGATCTGAAATTTACAGTGAGTATGGTTGATATTTAGTGCTTGTAAATCTGCGTGCTAATCTTTGACTGTTAACCGTGTTCTAAATAAGGTTGGGTGCCCACGATGAGTTTTTGGTGAGTGTTTGATACTGTGTATTTTTGCTGGGTCAAAAACGCAGTATTTTAAAGTTCCAGCAGAATGGATAGGATTTATATACAGTGGAGCCTTGGATTACGAGCATAAATGGTTCCGGGAGTGTGCTCTTTAACCAAGTTACTCTTACATCAAAGCAAATTTTCCCGTAGGAAATAATTGAAACACAGACAATTCATCCCACAACCCAAAAGTATTTACTGTATTTATACAAACTTATTACAGTAATCAAAATAATGACTGTATTCATATAAAATTATTACAGTACACTAATACAAAATACTGTTCAGTACAGTAAAAAACATAAAAAGCAATTAACTGCACTTTAGCTTACAATAAAGTTGTTGTGTGAGATGTACAGTATAAGTAATGTGCTATACTGGTTAGCAGAAAGAAAGTACAATACTGTATCCACAAATGCAAGTTGATAGACATGCTGTATAGTATATACTGTACTGTAGAATGGTATACTGTGTTCAGTATACAGTACATATGTACAGAAAGTTACCTCCAGAGCGGGTCAGAGCGCGGTGAAAGGACTGAATCGGAAGTGTACACGGTGAGTATTTGCTCTTCTTGCAAATCATTGCTCTTAAACCAAGCTACAAATTTGTAAAAATCTTTGCTTGTCTTACAAAACGCTCTCAAACCAAGTTACTCTTAAACCAAGGTTCCACTGCATAGTGCTTTTTTTTTTTTTTTTTTTTTTGGTTTAAACTGACCTGCGGTGCGTGTTTCAAATCAGTCACATGTCAATTTCTCTTGTGGGTACACCGAGTTTTATGTGCAGATTTTTCCTATAGACTTATATTATATGCAGGAAATCAACAAGTAAAAAACGCACATGTGTTTTTAAAAAAATTGTTTAAAAGAACTGAGAGTCCTCAGTGGTTGATACCTTTTAATGGCTAACTGAAAAGATGGTAATAATTGCATTGACATGTCAGTTGTTTTTGCCATTTGAGTTTTGAACTGCAAAGCTGAGTTTTTGCCCAAATTTCTGCCACAAAAAGGCACCTTTTTGAACAGCATAGTGTGCACAAGAAACCCAAATTCCCATAGACTTTGCTTGAAAAGCAGAACACATCCATTTTGGCATTAAATGCTGCAGTTGAAAAAGCAGCAAAAAAGCAGGTAAAAAGCAACGTGGACACATAGCCTTAACCCCTTAAGGACGAAGCCAGTTTTGTACTTAATGCCCAGGCCATTTTTTGCAATTTTGACCAGTGTCCCTTTATAAGGCTATAACTCTGGAACGCTTCAATGGATCCCGGTGATTCTGAGATTGTTTTTTCGTGACATATTGGGCTTCATGTTAGAGGTAAATTTAGGATGATTTTTTTTTTTTTTTTTGTGAAAAAATATGAAATTTGACAAAACAAATTAAAATTTTGCAATTTTCAAACTTTTAATTTTTATGCCCATAAACCAGAGAGTTATGTCACACAAAATAGTTAATAAACAACATTTCCCACATGTCTACTTTACATCATCACAATTTTTTAAACAAAATTTTTTGGGGTTAGGAAGTTATAAGGGGTCAAAGTTCATCAGCAATTTCCCATTTTTTCAAGAAAATTTACAAAACGATTTTTTTAGGGACCACATCACATTTGAAGTGACTTTGAGAGTCCTAGGTGACAGAAAATACCCAAAAGTGACCCCATTCTAAAATCTGCACCCCTCAAGGTACTCAAAACCACATCAAAGAAGTTTATTAACCCTTCAGGTGCCTCACATGAACTAAAGTAATGTGGAATGAAAGAAAAAAAAAATAACATTTTACCCAAAAATGTTGCTTTAGCATCAATTTTCTCACTTTTTCAAGAGGTAGCTCCAAAAATTGGAGCTCACACTTTGTTACCCACTTTCTTATGAGCGCGCCGATACCCCACATGTGGCGAGAAACCTCTGTACGGGCAAATGGTAGAGCTTGGAACGAAAGGAGCAATATTTGAATTTTTGAAAGCAAATTTGGCAGAAACAGATTGCGGGCACCATGTTACATTTACAGGTCCCCTAAGGTACCTAAACAGCAGAAACCCCCCTCAAGTGACTCCATTTTGGAAACTAGACCCCTTAAGGCTTCTATCTAGTGGTATAGTGAGCATTTTGGACTGACAGGTACTTCACAGAATTTGATAACATTAGGTTGTCATATTGAAAATTTTCATTTTTTTAGCAAAAAATGTTGCTTTAGCATCAATTTTCTCACTTTTTCAAGAGGTAGCTCCAAAAATTGGAGCTCACACTTTGTTACCCACTTTCTTATGAGCGCGCCGATACCCCACATGTGGCGAGAAACCTCTGTACGGGCAAATGGTAGAGCTTGGAACGAAAGGAGCAATATTTGAATTTTTGAAAGCAAATTTGGCTGAATTTGGAATATATTCTCAAATTTGCAGAGCTTTTTGGGTTTCAAGAACAGAAAAACCCCATAAATGTCTTTGTAAGTTATACCCTGTAATGTATTTGTTTACAGAGGTAGGGAGTAGTTTGACACCATTTTTTATGCAGCTGATGCCTATTATAGATGGTGCACCATTTGGTCTTCAGGGTAAAACTGATGGAATCCCAGAACCTATTCAAAGCTTACAGAGACATTGTGCTACCAAACAAGAAAATCCTTCCAGGAATTATTACTCACAAAGGGCGGCATGCCCCTAAAAACACATTTACTGGACTTGGTCTTGCTAACAAAACAGTTGTAGAAGGAAGAATAAACTTTATTGGACGGAAGGGCAAAATGTTCAAATGTGGAGGAGTTGGCAGCCACTATGTGGCAAACCTGAGTGTGCCAAAGATGACAGAACACCAGCAGGGCCGGAAGGACAGCTTTATCTTCCAAATAACTGGTCGTACAATGTCTTCTTAGCTCCATCAATCCCTATATGAGGGACAAATGTGCCAAGCGACATGGTACATCATAACAGGCTCCTGCCCGCCAAGGTAGGAACCGCTATGTGCACAAAACGACCAATTCGTTACAGAATTCTGAAAGTATTGTTCGATGCAGGTGGTTCGGCAAGAACCCTGCAGTAAAGCCCATAGTGTTTGAATATGGCACAGCATCATTGTTAGGGGATCCTCCAATAAAATGATCATGCCCATAATACCAAGATAAATGCAAAGAAAAGTTTTGTGTAGTAAGACCTAGTGGTAATATGAGTCAAACTAAAATAATTGGTAAAAAAAATGTTTGAGTAATGAAGTCCTGGAAAGTTGTCAAATGATGAGACTTTTCAAGAACATTAGTGGAGTCCACACTCTGGAGTCTAAAGACGTGGGCATGTGGACTGGGTTTTGTCTGAATAATTGTTTGGTATGTGATGATAAAGTCCTGGAATTAATTGTGAAATGGGGTAAAATGGGGTTTTACTGCTGAAAATTTTCTCTTTATTACTAGTCCAAGAAAAAAAAAATTACTGAACAGAAATATAAAAGTAAAGTATTTTCAAAATTAAAAAAAAGCTGCTACCACACAGTTTGGTGTAATTTATTTATGCCAATTAATAATTGAGGGATGTGTGGTAGGTTTCAAAACAGGGGGAGATGCAAAGGCCTGGTTGGGAGGGGCACATGGGGCAGTAGTACCGGGAATCGCTCCTTGTGCCGTGCTTTCTACAAACACGGCATCTTTTTTGGGGATACCTTTGGGTGGGAGTGGAAGGGATGGGGCGAATGAAATGACGCTCGGAAAGTCTCCGGACATCCTCTGACTCGAAGGCTTCCTCCTGTGCCTCCGAGTCAAAGAGGAGGCTCTCAATAATTTTCTCCTGGTATAGGAGGAAAGAGAGCGGTCCTTGAGATTTTTTATAGAGGATGAAGCTATTATAGGTAGCAACCTGTAGGAGATAGATTGCTACCTTTTTATACCAGGTTTTGGTTTTCCGCTTCACTAGATAAGGCTGAAGCACCTGGTCAGACAGATCCCATGAACTTATTGTAGTCTGCGACACAGAGCGGCTTCTGTTTGTCACTGGTGGCGCCCCTGTCCCTGACCGTCACAGTGGTGTCCGCATGCAATGTGGTGAGCATGAAAACGTCCTTGCGGTCTCTCCATTTTATGGCAAGAAGATGGTCACTTGCCATTGAGGAGGATGCACCCTTCTCCACACGTTTAGACACCAACTGTGACGGTAGACCAACTCTGTTTTTTCTGATTGTTCCACAGGCCCCTGTGTTTGCAGCGTGGAGGGATTTAGAAAGGGGGACACTGGTATAGTAATTATCGGTATACACGTGATAGCCTTTCTCAAGGAAGGGGGTCATTAGCTCCCAAACAATTTTGCCAGGGATGCCAATTGCCTGGGGGCAGTTTGGGGGGTTGATTTGGCGATCCCTCCCTTCGTAAATGAGAAAGGTACACGTGTAACCGGTTGTGCTTTCGCACATTTTGTATAATTTTATACCATATTTGGCACGCTTGGAGGGGATAAATTGGCGGAAAGACAGACGGCCCTTATAGCTCATAAGGGACTCGTCTATAGAGACATTTTTGTCAGGGGTATACGAATTTAGGAAGGTAGTTTTTAGAAGGGATATTAGGGGTCTCAATTTATAAAGTCGGTCATAGTTTGGGTCATTTCTTTGGAGGGCTTGGGAATTATCGTTAAAGTGCAGGAATCGCAAAAGGGTCTCATATCGGGATCGGGTCATGATGGCTGCAAACACAGGGGTGCTGTGCACTGTTTTTGTTGCTCAGTACGAGCGGAGTGTAGATTTTTTCACTAACCCCATGTTAAAAGTTATGCCCAAAAATTTTTTAAGTTCGGGGACATTTGTGGGGATCCAGGAGCGGGAATGGATGGAGGTAGGATGTTGGGATATATATTGACGGGCATATAAATTGGTTTGGTGGACAAATAATTGGAGGACTTCTGGGGTAACATAAATTTGGAAAAAATCTAATGGGGTAAAATTTGTGACATTTACATTTATACCGGGGGTTGCTACAAATGGAGGAATTTGAGGGGAGAAGGACGGGTCAGGATACCATAGTGGCCGGGGAAGGGCACTACTTGGACCTGCCTCTGACGTTTCAGCAGTGACGACCGACTCCGCTACCATCGGGCTGTCGGATCCCGAGGAGGAAGCCGAGTCGTCACTATCCGAAAATCGCTCGATTTCAGAGGCAGACTCTGTATCCGAGCCTGAACTGCCGGAGGCAAGAAGCATGTATGCCTGCTCGGCGGTAAATGTTCTCCGCGCCATTACAGTATTTTTCACTGCCTAGCAAAAAAAAGAAAAAAAATACTACAAATTTTTTATTTATTTTTTTAAATTTTTTGAAAAATTTTTTTTAGATTTTTTTTAACCCTGATCCTAACCCTGATCCTAACCCTGATCTAACCCTGATCTAACCCTGATCTAACCCTGATCTAACCCTGATATAAGAAAAAAAAAATCTAAAATAAAAATTCTAACTAAGGGGGGATTCTGACGGAGGTGATGAGGATATTTGGGGGGGGGATATTTTGGGTGAGGATATTGGGGATGAGGATGACTGATTTATAATAAAAATTGGTGTTTTTTTTTCTGACAGAAACGGCAGCAAATGTAGTCTCTCTCTCTTCTCTCCCAGATCAACTACAAGGGAGAGAAGAGGGAGGCAGACCCAAATGCTGCCATTTCCAAAATATTTGGGGTATTTGATCACTGTGATAGGGTCTAACACAGTGATCAAATGTCGGGAACCAATGAAATTAATTCCTGACGTTGCTAGGTGGAAGGAGGCAGACTTTGGCGGTCGAACTGCGCATGCGCCCGCCATTTTACACGGACACGAGAAGGAGGGGGGCCGGGGGAATGCCGTGGGAACTCGGTAACGAGACCCAGGTACCGGGGGGGGGGACCGAGAGGGACCGGACAAGGACCGTTCTCTCACATTTGACTGTTAGATCACGTCAAATGTGAGAGAAACCATTAAAATGCATTAAAAACCGGCATTTCATTTTGCAGGTACATGCTTGCCGTTATTCGGTTAATAACGGCGATCACCGTACCTTTAAATGAAAAAAACGGCCTGAACCGTAATCTCCAGGGTCTCAGCTACCCCCGGAAGCTGAGACCCCGGAAATTTTCCGACTCTGGGGGGCGCTAGACCCTTTTTTCCGACCGCCGTTAAAAAGCGGCGGATCGGAAAAAGTACCCTAATATGTCGCCGTTAAAAGGCGTATCGGCGGTCGTAAAGGGGTTAATCTGCAGGTTAATAGAATTTTGAACCTGCCCGGTGCCTGCACATTTAACCCTGCTGCCGGAAGGAAATAAACTTTCAATCTCCAAGCAGTGTTCCGGTTTCTGTCACAGGCGCGGCGCTGGTGAGGGTTTAATCACCGCTCTGTGTATGGAGAGTGGCAGCTGTAACCGCGCTCCCCGAACTGACTAACAGCTGGTTCTGTTGCTGAGCGGCTGTCGGTTAGTGCAGGGGGTACAGTTAAAGGGAACCTGTCACCGGATGTTTATAATACTTACCTAACGGTCGGTGCGGAGCAGACTGGTCGGATGGGCGTCTCCGTTCTCCGGGTCCCGCACCTCCTCTTTCAGCAATTTTTGTCCTCCTTTTGAAGCTAGTGTGGATGACGTTATACAGAGCGGCCTGGGCATTTATATACAGAATTCTAGAATGCTGTATATAAGGGCTCACTGGTGGTGGCTGCAGCTCATAAGGGAAAAACCTGGTGACAGGTTCCCTTTAATGCCTATTTAATATAATAATCCAATTGCTTTTCTAATATGCTTTTGACCCGCCCCAGGGCCGTGGGGTACTCGGTTCCGGGCGTTGGATAATGGGATTATGTCACGGGGGCCTGTGCCTGGTCCCGTGGCCCTGGTGGTCGCTGAAAGTCAGTAAATAATAAAAAAAAAAAAGTATTTCATGACGCCACCTACGCAGGTCAGACCTCCGGGGCGATGGTTAGGCAGCCAGTTGTTTACACTTCCTGTAGGTGAAGCGGGGTCCCCAGGGCAGTGTTTGTAGTCTGTACACAGATATGGCAGTTTGTCTTCACAGCCTTTTTAACTGTCACGTTAGTGCAGCAGCCTATGGCTCCTCTGATGAGAGAAATAAAGTATGTGACACCAATTCATCAACTCTGACCAGGTTTTACTTGCAGGTGTTATTAAAAAGGGGTTCAGTATCTGATTTGACAATTTTTGGTGATCTGGGAACAGTTCAGGGTCTCCACACCCGGCGCGTATTGAGGCCTCCCTGCTGCGCTGTGTCTCTCCTTGGTCCTAGACTGCCTGGAGCCATACCTTGTCCCTCTCTCACTGTCTTCACCTGTATGGCAGGTGGCGGGAGCTTCTCTAAGGGGCACTGCTGTACTCACTGCGGTCCCTAAGCTCTGTGTAGCGGCTTTGCCTTCAGGTGCTGCTGCGGCCAGGAGATCTGTAGTCTCCCTGGCCTCCGGTCTTTATTGCTGGGCAGATTAAATCCCTCACAATCTCGGACGCTGGTGTCGATAGTCAGCGCTGTTCCTCGGGCATGAACCGGTCTGGCTCCACCTCCCCAGTCACTCCTCTTTTGCCTCACTTCTGGATCCCTGTCTGTCACACAGCTACTCGTGCGGGCTAAGCACAGCCCTCTCCATTTTGATGTCTTCCCTCTCCTCGCTCAAGCTCAACTCCAACTGTCAACTGTCTGTCTGACTCCACCTCCAAACCTGGATTTAAAGGGGACTTCACCTGAATTCGGCTTGTAGAGCTCCCCCTCCAGACTTGGAGTGGAAGTGTTGTTTGTGGGATTACCTGATGTGGAGATCCTTCCCTGCCCCAGGTACAGTTATATTTGTGGCAACTGAACCCTGGGGTGCCACATTTTAATTACAAAAGTCTGTATTTTTCCCTCCCTACTCTATCTGCTTTATTATTTTTTTTCTACTATCTTCCTGTTTGATTATATTTTGCGCATGCTTGTTGATCTATTGAGTATACTTCAGTTTCCAATTCCGATATATGCTCAGTATAAGCTCCCTTGTGTCAATGCGCAGTGTCAGTGCACTCCCTCACTGGCTTTAATGAGAAGTTATGAACTGGCGAGAGTGCACTGTCAGTGCGCAAAGTGAGGAAAAAGTAAAGAATAGCCCCACTCGCCAGGTTTTTACAATGCGTACTGACAAAAAAATTCTATAAAAAGCAATCAAAATGCCAATATTCTTTTCAATGCGCAGTGTCAGTGCACTCTCTCACTGGCTTTGAGACGTGATGAGCTGGCAAGAGTGCACTGTCAGTGTGCACTGTAAGGAGAGAGCAGAGAATAGCCCCATTCCCGAAACCAGTCACTTTCAGGGGTCAGGCTAGTCTCTCCAAACCAGGTTATTACAATGCGTACTGACAAAAAAATGTATAAAAAAAACTATCAAAACGCCATGTGTGCCACAAGATAATATGAATAAAATCTACAATTCAGTGCACTATGCCTTCATTTAGGCCCATCAACAAAAAAATAAAAAGGTTGTGGGTCTCAAACTGGCAACATTTTTTTTTTTTTTTTTTTAAATCGGGTTCATTTTTATTAACCACCAAATAACACATAACACAAACAGTCATTTTTCCTGTAAGAACAGTTTGGAGAAAGGGATAAGACTGTCTTCGATCACAAAAACTACATTTAAAATTATACAATAAAATAAACATTGCACTTGTGGTCCACACCAAGCACTCAAATATTCATAAAATACCTAGTATTTGGTATTGCCATTGATTGTAATAACTTGGAGAGTTGTTTTGCTAGATAATTTTTACCACTGAATGAACGCTGTAAAAACAAAATGTGGCAGACATGCTTTATAAAACAAAGCGGTTTATGGCTGATCAGCAGGAAAGTTAAAGTTATGGCTTTTGAAAGAACGCAGGGAAAAAAGTAAGAGCATAAAAATCACAACGGGTCATGAGAGGTTATTGCTCCGCTTTGTTACAGAAAATGAATGTGATTTTTTTTTTTTTTTTTTTTTCTCGCCGTGTCATGGACGCCTTCCTGTGTGGTTTGAACTGTTGAAATATGAACACTAAATTGTGAAATCATCTTCTCTGAAACCAAAGTGATCGATTCTCAAATTTTTACTTTTTGAAGCTGTTCCTATTACCTGCGACTGCGCTGTTGTTAGGGCCAGATGGACGGGTAGACCCTGGAGGTGGATCCACTGGGCCGAACTCCCGGATGAGGGAAAGGAGTCCGGTAGCCGGAGCACTGTAGGTAGCAGGACAGTCCGTGCACTGGGAGAAAATGGAGAAGTCCCTGGGACCACGAGGTCACTGATGGTGGTCCGGGTGACGGAGCTCAGGTTCGGAAGCCGTGATGGTGTCAGGCGGGGTCCGGAACCGTTGGAGCGAGATGACGGGTCACCGCAGGGATCCGAGATGGTACGGACTGTCAGGATGGCAGATGGACAGCGTTCGGGGTTCGAGGTACCGCAGAACCGGATGGCGATGCAGGATCGGCTCTAGAAGATAGAGAGGTAAGTATCTCACAAAATACAAGGAGACCTGACTCCTAGCTTGGGAAAACACGAAGAACAGGCCCCGCTCCCTTGGACATTAACCCCCTATATACCCTGTACCTATGTGCATCAATTCCTGTAATTAGACACTGGCCCTTTAAGAAAGGGTCAGTGACCGCGCGCGCGCCCTAATGCGCGTGCGCGCGGCGCGGGTGCCAGAAGCCAGGGAAGGAAGCTGAGAGGAGGACGCAGGGGAGCCGGCCAGGACCTGGGAAGCCGTCGGGCGCCGGGAGCGGAGACCAGGGGGCCTGGGAAGGACGGGCACCGGAGGTTGGAGAGCGGGGAGCAGGGCAGGTGAGCCGGGGAGCGGAGCTGAGGACCCGGGGAGCGGAGCAGAGGACCCGGGGAGCGGAGCAGAGGACCCGGGGAGGGGAGCCGAGGACCCGGGGAGCGTGACAGTACCCCCCCCCCACGCCCCCCTCCCCGCAACCGGGACATGAAGGCACGGATCAGAGGAGTGCCCACGTTCTCCCTGGGCTCCCAGGACCTATCCTCAGGACCATACCCCTCCCAGTCCACCAGGAAGAACTGCCGACCACGTACGGTCTTCATGGCCACGATATCCCTTACCGCATAGATGTCGTCCTCAGCAATAGGAGGAGGAGCCGGGCTGGCGGCAGCGGAGAAGGGACCAAGGACAACCGGCTTGAGCAGAGAGACGTGGAAGGAGTTGGGTATTCTCATTGTGGCCGGGAGCTGTAGTTTGTAGGAAACCTCATTGATCTTGCCGAGGACTTTAAACGGCCCGATGTAGCGAGGTCCCAGCTTGTAGGATGGTATCTTCAGTCGGATGTACTTGGAAGCAAGCCAGACGAGATCTCCCGGAGAGAAACGCGGAGGATCTAGGCGTCTCTTGTCCGCGTGTCTCTTCATCCGCAGGGTTGCCCGTGCAAGGGACGCCTTAACTGAGTCCCAAATGGTAGTAAAGTCACGGAGTACTGCATCAGCAGCAGGGATGTCCGAGGACGAGGATACAGGCAATGGGACAGACGGCTGAAGTCCGTAGACGACATGGAAGGGAGAACTGGAGGAGGACTCACTGACGTGGTGATTATGGGAGAATTCTGCCCAAGGAAGAAGCGTGGACCAATCGTCATGATGGGCGTTCACGTAGTGACGTAAGAAAGAGGTCAATATCTGATTGACCCTCTCCACTTGGCCATTAGACTGAGGATGGTAGGCAGATGAAAAGTCTAGAGTCACTCCCAGATGTTTACAGAGAGCCCTCCAGAAGCGGGAGGTGAACTGAGTTCCTCTGTCGGACACTATGTGTGATGGAAAGCCATGCAAGCGGAAGATGTGATGTATATAGGCGTCCGCGAGTTCCTGAGCAGAGGGCAGTCCAGCCATAGGAACGAAATGGGCCATTTTAGAGAATCGATCCACCACGACCCATATGACTGTGTGTCCGGAGGACAATGGCAAGTCCGTAATAAAGTCCATCGCTATGTGCTGCCAGGGAACTGAGGGTATGGGCAGAGGCAGAAGACGGCCGTATGGCAGGTGTTTGGGTGTCTTGTTCCTGGCACAGGAGGAGCAGGCAGAGACAAAAGAGGCGACGTCCGTGCGCAGGGATGGCCACCAGTAATGACGTACAATAGCGCTCCATGTTTTCTTCTGACCTGCATGACCGGCTATTTTCGAGGCATGGCCCCAGTGTAACACTTTTTGCCTGTCAGTCTCAGAGACATAGGTCTTCCCGGGCGGTATCTGGGCCAGGGTGACAGGAGCCACCGGAATAATCTTGCTTGGACAGATGATGGGTTGAGATGTCTCTTCCTCCTGTTCCATGGGCACGAAAGACCTAGACAAGGCATCGGCGCGTACATTCTTGTTTGCGGGTCGGAAATGAAGCTGGAAGTCGAACCGGGCAAAGAACAAGGACCACCTGGCTTGCCGTGGGTTCAGTCGCTTAGCAGTCCGCAGGTATTCCAGGTTTTTGTGGTCCGTGTAAACAATGACAGGGTACACTGCTCCTTCCAGAAGATAGCGCCATTCCTCCAGAGCCAGTTTGACCGCCAATAGCTCTCGGTCACCGATGGTGTAATTGCGTTCAGGCGCGGAGAAGCTCTTGGAGAAGAAACCGCACGTCACCATCTTCCCGGAGGAGGACTTCTGCATGAGCACTGCTCCGGCTCCCGAGGAGGAGGCATCCACCTCCAAGGTGAACTGGCGGTTTAACTCTGGACGGTGGAGTACAGGAGAGGAGGCAAAGGCTCGCTTTAGAGCGCCAAACGCGGCGTCGGCCGCAGGTGACCAGTCCTTTGGATTAGCCCCCTTCTTGGTCAAAGCGGAGAGAGGAGCAGTCAGAGCCGAGAAGTGAGGAATGAACTGGCGGTAATAGTTAGCGAATCCGAGAAAGCGTTGGATTGCCTTCAGTCCAGAAGGAGGAGGCCAGTTGAGAATAGAGGAGACCTTCTTGGGATCCATCTGCAGTCCGGTATCGGTGATGAGGTACCCCAGGAAGGGGAGAGAAGACTGTTCGAAGACGCACTTCTCGTACTTGGCGTACAGACGATTCTCTCTCAGTCTTTGTAGAACCAGCTGCACGTTCTCTCTGTGGGTCTGGAGGTCCGGAGAGAAGACAAGGATGTCATCCAGATACACTACCACACAGAGGTAAAGAAGGTCCCGGAAGACGTCGTTCACCAGTTCTTGAAAGACTGCTGGTGCATTACACAGGCCGAAGGGCATCACGCAGTATTCATAGTGCCCATCGCGAGTGTTGAACGCGGTCTTCCATTCATCCCCTGAGCGGATACGGACCAGGTTGTAGGCACCCCGAAGATCCAACTTGGTGAACACACGAGCTCCTCTGAGCCGATCAAACAATTCGGGGATGAGCGGCAGGGGGTACTTGTTTTTCACGGTGATTAGGTTCAATCCCCGGTAGTCTATACATGGGCGTAGGTCACCCTCTTTCTTCTTTACGAAGAAGAAGCCTGCTCCAGCAGGAGAGGAGGATCTCCGGATGAATCCCTTAGCCAGGCTCTCTGTGATGTACGTAGACATGGCCCTTGTTTCGGCTGGAGACAGTGGATATATCCGTCCTCGAGGTGGTGTAGTTCCCGGGAGCAGGTCAATGGCACAATCGTAAGGACGATGTGGCGGAAGTACTTCGGACTCCTTCTTGTCAAAGATGTCCACGAAGGACCAATAGGCTGAGGGCAGTCCCGGTAGGGACTCGGGAACCGGAGGTCGCCGGATGGGTTGTATGGTCTTCAGACACCTCTCATGGCAAGAAGGCCCCCATCGAGTAATATCACCAGTTCCCCAGCTGACTGAAGGCTCGTGTTCCGCAACCAGGGAAGACCCAGCAGAATTTGATGTGACATATGTGGGAGGACGTAGAGAGCGATGTTCTCGGTGTGCAGAGCACCGATACGCAGTTCAAGCGGCTTGGTGATCCAGGAGATGGTGTCAGAGAGAGGTCTCCCATCCACAGAGGCAATCACGAGGGGCTTGTCGAGTGGAGTAACAGGCACCTGGTACTTGTCCACCGTGGCCTGCTGGATGAAATTGCCTGCTGCCCCAGAATCGAGGTACGCCTCAGCCGTAAACCGCGTCTCTCCCGTTGTCACTTGCACAGTCCATGTAACCGGGTCTGAGAGAGTCCCAGCACCTAGGGTGGCCTCTCCTACCAACCCTAGGCTTTGGAGTTTCCCGGCCTCTCTGGACAGGCGCGTAGCAGGTGTGTGCCCTCTCCGCAGTAAAAGCAGAGACCCTTGGCGAGCCGCTCTGCTCGACGTTGTTCAGACTGTCGCACACGGTCGATCTGCATGGGCTCATGGACGGAGACACCAGAGGCCGTTGACTGGAGTACGGCGGGCTTCCGTGGAGGAGAGGAATGCCGTACCGGACGTCTCTCACGGGATACCTCTTTGGACCGCTCCTGAAAGCGTATGTCCACTCGAGTCGCTAGGGTAATCAGGGCGTCCAGGGTGGACGGTACATCACGTCCAGCCAGCTCATCTTTGATTCGACCCGATAGTCCTTCCCAGAAGGCGGCGGTTAGGGCCTCGTTATTCCACCCGAGTTCTGAAGCCAAGGTGCGGAAACGGATGGCGTATTGACCCACCGTCAGTGTTCCCTGACGTAACCGGAGAAGTGATGACGCAGACGCGGAGGCGCGTCCGGGTTCATCAAAGGTGCTGCGAAAGGCCTGCAGGAACTCCTGGAGGTTCTTGGTCATAGGTTCCTCCTTCTCCCACAAGGGGTTCATCCACGCCAGTGCCTCGCCCTCTAGGTGAGACATGATGAAGGCGACCTTGGCTTGGTCGGAGGCAAACAGATGTGGCAGCTGCGTGAAATGGAGGGAGCATTGGTTTATAAACCCCCTGCAGGTCTTGGGATCTCCGGCGTACCGGGGTGGTGTGGCCAAACGCAGTCTGGAAGCATCCGAAGAGGCAGCCACGGGAGCGGGGGTCGTGGCTTGACTAGTGGAGGCTCGGGATGTTGAAGACGTGACTGCCGCTTGTAGCGTGGTCAGGCGGGTGTCCACGGAAGTCATAAAGTTCAGCATGCGGGTCTGAACTTCACGCTGGCGTTGGAGTTCCTCATGCAAGGCCGCTAGTGCTTCGGCGGGATCCATGGCCTGTTCTTACTGTTAGGGCCAGATGGACGGGTAGACCCTGGAGGTGGATCCACTGGGCCGAACTCCCGGATGAGGGAAAGGAGTCCGGTAGCCGGAGCACTGTAGGTAGCAGGACAGTCCGTGCACTGGGAGAAAATGGAGAAGTCCCTGGGACCACGAGGTCACTGATGGTGGTCCGGGTGACGGAGCTCAGGTTCGGAAGCCGTGATGGTGTCAGGCGGGGTCCGGAACCGTTGGAGCAAGATGACGGGTCACCGCAGGGATCCGAGATGGTACGGACTGTCAGGATGGCAGATGGACAGCGTTCGGGGTTCGAGGTACCGCAGAACCGGATGGCGATGCAGGATCGGCTCTAGAAGATAGAGAGGTAAGTATCTCACAAAATACAAGGAGACCTGACTCCTAGCTTGGGAAAACACGAAGAACAGGCCCCGCTCCCTTGGACATTAATCCCCTATATACCCTGTACCTATGTGCATCAATTCCTGTAATTAGACACTGGCCCTTTAAGAAAGGGTCAGTGACCGCGCGCGCGCCCTAATGCGCGTGCGCGCGGCGCGGGTGCCAGAAGCCAGGGAAGGAAGCTGAGAGGAGGACGCAGGGGAGCCGGCCAGGACGTGGGAAGCCGTCGGGCGCCGGGAGCGGAGACCAGGGGGCCTGGGAAGGACGGGCACCGGAGGTTGGAGAGCGGGGAGCAGGGCAGGTGAGCCGGGGAGCGGAGCTGAGGACCCGGGGAGCGGAGCAGAGGACCCGGGGAGCGGAGCAGAGGACCCGGGGAGGGGAGCCGAGGACCTGGGGAGCGTGACAGTAGTGCTGAATTCTTTTCTATAATGTGGCATTTAGATCGGTGACACATTACCCGGGTTTATTAGAAGGTGCGTGCTTTCAATGGGCATATGATCTGGTAAACAGTAACTGGCAGCCTTCTACTGTATCCTATTACCATTTGCCTGTAAACACATTTTGTCTGAAATGTAGACTAGTAATTCTCTAAAAATAGAAAGTTACAATCGGATTTTACTGTATGTAGCTATTATGAGCCATTCACTATAGTCGTCCTCAGGAAATCGCTGGGGTAAGCTCTATTTTGTCAGGTATGCTTTTGCCACTGTCTGAGACACACCCCCTCCTACCTGTTTTACCTAAAAATGAAAATATGCCAAAAAAGATGGGGAAAAAGTGAAAACCTTTAACGGGAAAAAACAGACGGATTTTCACATACTGGAGCTAGCACGGTGAATAAAGTCATACCTTTGTTTTAGAGATTTGATGTTTCCATTGCAGAAGAAAACGTTCTCGAAGGTTCAGAAATGTGTGCATTTTTTAATTTGACGTGTGCAGCAGGATGGGATTATGTGGGTAAGGTCCTCTGTATAGATTTCTCCTCCTGGCTTGCCTCCTTTTCTTTATTTAAATCTGTCTCTGATATCGATCCCTGCCGCCTTTTTATTGAAGACTCTGTGGAGACAACTGTGAGCGGCAGAGACGCATGCGCAGATGGATAAAGAAATTCAATCTGCGTATGCGCCGATGTCACTCATAGAGAGCGCGGTATGCGCATGCACCGACTCCAGCTACATTTTAATGACGACAACATCACATTAGCAATGCACACATGCCGCCAACATCAGCATCGCCGCGGTGTGAAATTTAAATAAAGAAAAGGGAGCAAGCCATGAGAACGCAGGAGAAGGATTAAATACAGAGGATCCGACCTACAAGGCCTGGCTCACTGCACACGTCAGTCAATGAATGCACACATTTCTGGATCTTTGAGAACTTTTTTTTTTTCTGCAATCAAACATCCAATCTGGAAACTGAAAGTACGGTTTCATATCCAATATGGCACTGCCTGTACTTTATATGGGAAAATCCTGCTGGTTGGTTCCTTTTTTAAAGGAAATATGTTACCAGGTTTTTGCTACTTCATCTGAGAGCAGCATAATATAGAAAAAGAGACCCTGATTCCAACGATGTATCACTTAGATTACTGGGGCAACAATTGTCACCCAAACTGAGTTCTTGAATGTAGCAGAGCTGAAAAAGCTGCCCCTGCTCACACCGCAGCTTTCTGTGTACATAGCCTATTGAGAGTGAGTTGCTTATCCAATAAGGAGGCGTGCTCGAACAACTGCTCACAAGCCCTTTAGTCCTAGCAGTGATAATCACTTTGCGATAAAACCTTCATTATACAGTGTGTCCACCCATATCCTGTCCACCGCCATTAACTTGAGAATGGCAGTAGCTATAGGCATAGAAGTGATGTCTAGGTATACTAAAGTAGCCATGCGCTACGCAATGAAGCCACCTATAGCGCCACCTGGTGGAAAACAACGGAGTTAGCATTTTTATCTCGAAAACGGAACAAGATAGAGAAAAAAGTGAATTAAAAAATTGTAGGGCATGATCAATTCAATACGAATCGACACCTTGCATACACCTTGCACTGTATGTAAACAACCACACACAGACTGTGACAAATCACTGAATTCAGTGTTTTAACCTCTGCAGCATGCTGTCCTCAGATTATACAGCAAAAACCTGCTGACAGATTCCCTTTAAGAGATATGAAGATTAATATTCTGCATTTCCATTTAAGGGAACAAAATGGAGAGAACAGAACCATCAAATATTAAAGCACCACTCCAGTGGTTTTTCTTTTTTTTTTTTTACAGTGCTGGAGTGGCACTTTAAATCTCACTCTCCTGCCGTCATTCTTGCACTCATCTGGCATTTTCACCTTTTTTTGCATCGGTCCAGTCCCATGGTACCATCTTGTGCCTGTAACTTCTCACTGGCTGGAAGTCAGAAGTTACATGACAAGGTCTCAATGCAAGAGCCAGAACGAAGCTCCCATAGAGATTCATTGAGTTGTGACCTCCGGTGTGCTTCATGAAACACTGGTGCAGCCGGCAGGTCACTTATCGTCAGAGATAAAGACGATGGTAGATAGAGATATATATTTATATATATATATCTCTATTTATTTATTTTTTTTAAAGCAGGAGTTCACAACGTTTTTGGGTTCAAGGGCCACAGTGTCAAATCACACTAATACCATTGGCCGCAATAATGCCAAAGTATTACCTTCTGAAAAAGTGTGTGCCGTAAATATTGAAAAGGTGATTGTTCCACTTATACGGCTCCCATCTGTCAGGAAAATAGAGGTACACTTCTCTACATTGTACTACGGTATTTGCCGAATGCTGAAATAACCCAGCGTTTCATTTCTCCTGTGCACTACATTGAATATAACTGCACTCATGCATGGCCACTTCTTGATCTCATGCACTCCTTTCAGTTCTACACTAATCTTACCAAAATACATTGTGCTTCCTTTTGTAGCCCCCTAGATTTTTATCTGGGTTGCCAAACCCGAACATTAACATGGACTTCACTGAGAAGTAGTTTGTGTATTTGTGTATATAGCAAACCCAGTGGTTATTATATATTTATAATAACCTCTGGGTTTGCTGGTTACGGTGGCTGTTAGACCATGCCAGGTACATTTTCTAAAAGGCATCGTGTAGTGTATTTGTAACATACGTCACACCTGGATAGTAGATGAACCACTAAAGCAAGATCCTTCAACTCAAATTTTCAACAACTACAATATGATCATTAAGGAAGCCTCACAGAAAGGACTATTAAAAAAAAAAGAGAAAATTTTTTTAAATATTACAAATTTTATGATGCCATATTTCTATTACTTACCTAAAATACACAAAGATCCAATAAACCCACCTGGACGCCCAATAATTTCAGGCGTGAATTCCATAACCAGTAACCTCTCCCACTTTGTGGATTTATTTCTACAAGGATATGTAGTCAAACAAGACTCATATCTTAAAGATTCAACCCAGCTAATAAAAGAAATACTAAATTTACCTCCACTGAGGGATAGCCTATTACTCACTGGATGTATGCTCCTTATATAATAACATAGTACACACCAGGGGCTTACAAGCCATTGAAGAAATATTAATAAAAGACACAGAAATATCTGTAACACAAAGACAATTTTTATTAACAGCAATAGAATTTATACTAGAGAATAATGTATTTTCGTTTGAAGGCTCTCATTATAGACAAATCAGGGGCTGTGCGATGGGGACGAGATTCGCACCAAGTTACGCTAACATCTTCATGGGTGCATTTGAATCCGTCTCCATCGCACAGTCAAAATACAAAGAACATATAGTTTTATACCGTCGTTTCATAGACGACCTATTCCTGATCTGGAGGGGTCCGCTTATAAAAGCAAAAGAATTTGTAGAGGATTTAAATAAAAATGAATGGGGATTATCCTTTACAGCCACCCACTCGGATAAAACTATTCAATATTTAGATCTACAGATCACTTTGACTGAAACTGGAAAGATCACAACATCAACGCATTTCAAGACTGTGGATGTAAATAGTTATCTGAAATTTGACAGTGGACACCTACCAAGATGGGTTCGGAATATCCCATATGGACAATATAGGAGGATAAGGAAAAACTGTACGTCTGATAAGGACTATGAGAATGAATCCAAAATTCTCAAGCAGCGATTTTTTAGAGAAAGGATACCCTAAAAAGCTACTATATGACGCTTTTATAAAAACAAACTCCCTCACCCAATAAAAATGCATACAATCTAAACAAAAGAACAAGACAGAAAATGAAGGAAAAAATAAATTATCAAAATGGAGTTTAGTCACTACATTCTGCCAACCAAGAACCCATATTGAAAATTATATATATATATATATATATATATATATATATATATATATATATATATATATATATATATATATATATATATATAAATATTGGTTCATACTAAAGAGTGACCCTATTCTAACAGAACATATACCCCACAGACCGATTGTCATCTATAAGAAAAATAGGAGTATAGGTAACATGGTTGCACCTAGCAATACCTCCATAAGATCATCAATAACCAAAGTTGACAACCCAAATCTATGGGGTTGCTATCCTTGTAAAATACCTAAATGCCTATGCTGCCAGGTTATAACAAAAGGGGCAAAAACTTTTACCTCCAAAACCACAGGGGAAACCTTCATAATAAAACATAAATTAAACTGCCAATCCACATATGTAGTTTACCTGTTAGAATGCCCCTGTGGCACCCAATATGTGGGTCGGACGATACAAGAAATGCACTCTAGGCTCAATAAACATCGACACAACATCAAAATCGGTTATGCACTACACAGTATCTCAAAACACTACAACATCCTGCATAACAGGGAGTACAAGAAAATGACACTCACGATTATAGACTCCATCAACAGTAAAGATCCACAAGCATTAACCAAATTAATCAGAAAAGAAAGTTATTGGATCTTTAAATTTGGCACCTTGGCCCCAGAAGGACACAACCTAACATTGGATAATGTCGCTAATTAATATTATGAGGGCTACCTGTTATATATCTTCTTGTAATTTAAAAAAAAAGATTTTGTAAACAGACTTTTTTAGAAAAAAATATGAGACAAAGGGGTAACTCTGGAATAATATGTAAACCCGTGACACCATTTATTCTCCAACGATATAGATTGATAATGTGTGAGGACGTATGCATGTAGATGTTTATATATATATATATGTGTGTGTGTATAATATATATATATATATATATATATATATATATATACATATATATACGTATATCGTGTGAGGGTGTATATATATATATATATATATATATATATATATAAATGTATACAAAAAATACAAAAAATAAAATATTTTTTAAAAAAATTTAAAAAAATAGAGAACAATTGATAATATCTGAGAAACCGATCCCCGTATATACATACCCCAAACAACAAACAAAAAAAGCAAAAGATAATAGCAAAATTAACACTGGTATAAAAATAACTAGTATGACAAATGGACGGTACGGAAGATATGGAGAATAACCTCAATTGTAAAAATAATCTAAAAATAATCCAAAAAGGGCTTCCTAATCCTATTACTATTATTTTAGCGGTATTATGACTTTTATTATAATTTTTTTTTCCTTAAAATACTAAAATATTAAAATATTAAAATTCATGACATAAGAAATATTTTAAATTATAAAGATTCTATAAGATTTTATATATCTACATAACCGTTATATTTTATATAAATGAGTATAAATATATTCAATCATATTTATATAATAATTTTACAATCACAATTCTTATTAATTGCTTTTAATATCATTCTTCTAGCCATTATTGCTTTTAATGTGAGTTTATATTATGTGTTTTTATCATATATTTTTTGATTCATTATAAGACTTTAGTACCCTTAGGGTTAAATGATCCAACGATTTAATCATACGGCACACCCATAAGTTTCACCTGTGGGGTTCTTATAAATTTATTGTATGTAAACCACTCCTGCTATACCTGAGGAAAGCAACAGATATTTTGCTGAAACGCGTTGTATATAACAAACAGGAGCTTTTTTATTACTATTAATAATAAAGCAAATCATCATATTAGCCTGTCAGCCCATTCATTAGCGCTCAACCAGACCGAAATTCTATCCACTATAGTAGATGTAGGAGGCACTATTAGGCGGTGGTGTGGCTTTTCTGCAGCGTTGTGCAGTTTGGGGTGTCACGGTGCTCCTATCTGGTTCCTGGCTCTCCAAACCCCCTCCCAGGGTACATCTTAATGAGGTAGGTAGCAATATGGCAGATCCGACCTTGGTATGAACAGTTCAAATGCTATACTGGATAACAGTATGATGCTTTACATCTTTTGAAGCATTTACCTGCGACGCTGGATTTCCATGCAGGCTTTGGTTATGTGGCAACTGGATTGGTACTCTGCTGTGGGAAATCTATAACTGTGGTTTGGCCTTGCTGCGATAGGTTCCAAAAAGACTGTCTGGCAAGGTACAGGACATTAGCCGCCCTTGTAACCTGCTCATCACCTCAAGCCTGGCTTGTCTTAACTGCCAACTGCAGTTAAGACAACTGCCAGACATCTTTCAATACAGTCCCTTGTCATCACATACCAACACCTGCTGGTCTCCAGTGGTATTACAGAGCAACAACTTACAGTACATTTGCCAGAATGACACCAGACAGTACATCAAACCATAAGTTATTCTATAGACTCCTATGAATGCAGAAACGTTTGTAATGACACCCCCTTGAAGAAGAACCAAGCCACCCTTGGCTTTCCCAAGAGGTCTCTGCTAAATAGATAATGGGTCGTTCTCCTGTAACCACTAAGATATGTGTAGATGTACACCTGAAAAAAACGACTTTGTCGTATCATAGTGCAACTGTAGGATTTTCCTGTTACTGGTGTTTCAGAACTTCACTTGAGTTCACAAAGCTACGCCTCATGCTGCATGGTGCTCTTTGATCCATTCAGATTGAGGAAGGAGAGTCTGAGTCTGGTCCAGAGATATCCAGAGCAATGTCAGCAGGCAAATGTCCATGCCTTCCGGACATCAAATAGTAAGGAGTATATCCAGTGGAGCAGTGTGTGGTATTATTGTAGAGATACACTAGCTCCGGGAGAAGCCTTGGCCAGTCAGTTTGCTTGTGTGGAGGAACCACCTTGAGCATGCTGAAAAGGCTGGGGCCACACGGGGATTACTGCGATCCCCTCGCATGACACTCGGCTCACGCTGGCAGCACAGCAGAGCTGAATGTCATGCGAGTGTGCCTGCGACTGAGGTCCGATCGTGCAAGCGGACCTCAGCTGACGAGGGGCGGGCCGGCATGGAGTAGGGAAGGGAGGGATTTATCACCTCTGTAGCCGGCTATTGCCATTCTCGCACTGCACTCGCGGTACACTAGTGTACCGCGAGTGCAGTGCAATTTTTTTCCCGCCCCATTGACTTTAATGGGTGCAAGGGAAACAATGATCGCATTACAATCGCAGCATGCTGCGATTGTTTTCTCGGTCCAATTAGGGCTGAGAAAATAATCGCTCATGTGCGTTGACACACAGGCTAATATTGGTCCGAGTGGAATACGATGTTATATCGCACTCCACTCGCACTGTTTTTCTCGCCGTGTGTCTTAGGCCTAAGGGTTTGGTTCATCTTCTCACACAGACCATTTCCCTGTAGATGATAGGTTGCAGTTCTCAACTTCTTACAATTATATAGTGCACACAGCTCCTGAAACAACTGAGACTCAAAGGATTGGTGAGAATATTTCTAGGGCTCCCATACGGTGAGATGAATCTTTTCCACAAGGCGTCTGCAGTGGTCCGGGCAGTAAGGTCTCTCACCGAGATGGCTACCACGAACTTTGTTTAGTGGTCAATGACTGTCATAGCATATGTATACCCAGAGCGACTTGGCTTCACTTTGACATGGTCAATAGCTACAAGCTCCAAGGGGCTCTTTCTCACTATGGGGTGAAGAGGAGCACGCTGATAATGTCTTTCACCCCTGGCCACAGCACAAGTGGGGCACTCTTCAAATGTCGAATAGTGGTCACTTGAGACCCGGTGTCAATCAATGCAGGGAACCTCACTCCAATATTACTGACTTACCGTGGGGCCAGAGCCCAAGTACTTTGGCATCGAGGTTGGATCTATGGGACTTAAGGTCTCTCCTCCTGAGGGGTGTCCCACTGCCTCAGGGGGTAACCGTTTAGCTGTCAGCAATGCTCTTCTCGGTGACCATGTAGATGGCAGAATTCATATTCTTGTTTTCGGGCTCTCTTGTACCAGGTATTCCAAGACCTCTCTGGGGGTCGGCATCAGTTCTCTCTTGGTCCTGCAGGTAGCTATTCACGTTCTAATCTTGAATCTCTCTTCCTCGCCTAGAGGGGTATTCCAGTAGCTCCAACAGCTTCATAACCTTTTGCAGGATTTTGGTGAGACTTGACCAGCCAGGGTGGCTTTATATTCTGAAGGCGGGGCAAAAGCTCCTTGCTCTGCAATATGACTTGATATGGGCAAGTCTGTTGTAGGCTTAATCTCTCCAGCTTCTTGGGTCTTAGACTGAGGTTTCTCCTTCAGGACCTCTATGGCCAATTCCTCCAGTTCCAAGAAAGAGGTTGCTGGATGGTCAACATTTTTAGTTGACACTTCAGAGTCTTGTCCAAAACACCTTGTATGAATTGTTCTTGAAGAGTCTGATCGTGACCCTCAGCTTCTCAAGGGTTCACATGGATGATGGCACTCAAGGCTTTTTGGAGTGACAGGGCAAAGACTCTGAGAAACTCTTGTCATTTTTTTCTCTTTCAAAAAAAATGCTTCTTCAACTCTGAAGTGGTCCTTCTTTCAAAACTGACCTTTAGTCTCTCTTGGATCTGATCTATGGTTTGGTGTTCAGACTGAGGCCAGGACTTGAACTCAAGAGTGCTGATCCCTGTAGCTGGCCAATTAAGATCTCCTCTTTCTGCTCCTCAGTGACAGGGTACAGTTTGAAGGTAACCTGCATTTTCTCTCTGAAGTCTGTGTATGTGTGAGGTGCTCCCTCATAGTGGGGAAGCCAGGGGGCGCCGAAGTAAGATGGCATGGTCAGAGGCATGATACAACTAGCGGCTGAGGATGGATTGGCATTCATCTGTGTACTAAGTAAACATCTCCGTGGTGGTGGCCCCTGGGTCACTGATGAATCTTCGCGCTCCATGCTGTAGCTATCTTCACTGCAAGACATTGCACTCGATATCCTGCACCAGACTGGATGGGTCGATTTCAGAAAACTTGACAATTCGGGAGGCGTTGCTATGGGCAACAGCCAAGAAATGGGAGCGTGGCACCTTTAACAGTTGCGTAGGAAACTTGCTTTGGTGAAATGGGCTAAACCAAAGGGCAGTTAAAGATTTAGACAGTCTCTCCCCCGCCCCCCTCCCATTGTTTCCCCAGTCGTACTCACACAAGCATCTGCAGCTCGCTATTTTCAGCACAAGATGAACATAAGGCACAGAAGTAAATATTCTGTATGTGACACAAAAAATTTTAGATGTAACATACATCACACCCGGGTAGTAGGTGCAGGAGCACTATTAGGCCCAGACGTAGATGCGGAGCGGTGGTGTGGCTTTTCTGAGGTGTTGTGCAGTTTGGGGTGTCACGGTGCTCCTACCTCATTCCTGATGCTCCAAACCAGTTCCCAGGGTACATCTGTATGAGGTAGGTAGGAATAAGGCAGAGACCGCACCTTGTATGAACAGATCAAACTCTTTACTGGAAAACACTATGATTAATTACATCTTCTGAATTATTTTTAGGCTTTGGTTAGTTGACAACAGGACTGGTTCTCTGCTGTGGGGAACCTATAACTGCAGTTTGGCCTTGCTGCTGGAGAGGTAGAGGACATTAGCCGCACTTGTCACCTGCTCATCACCTCCAGCTCAGCTTGTCTCAACTGCCAACTGTCATCTCTCCCTGGTTACCATAGTGACCAGGCTATAGAGGATATTGATCAGACAGTCTCCAATACAGTCCCTTGCCTACACTTATACCACCACCTGCTGGCCTCCAGTGGTATTACAGAGCAACAACTTACATTTATTTTGACAGAATGACACCAGGCAACACAGCAAATCATAAATTATTCTACAGACTTCTATGAATGCAGAAACATTTGTAATGGCTCCTTCTGGGTCATTACATATTGAAATGCTTGTGCATTGCAATACACTATACCAACGATTAGAGTAATAAAAACTAATGTCCCATATAGTGACTAAGTAAAAAAGTTAAAAAAAATTGTAACAATTATTTAAAAAAAATCACAGAAAATGAAAAACATACTATACTATTAAATACATATATTTATGTAATTAAAAAATATACACATTTGGCATTACCATGTCCAGAACTAATCAGTCTACAAAACTGTCGTTATTTTAACCCCTTCAGTGAACAATGTAAAAAAAATGCTTTTTCATCATACCACCTGCTAAAAGACAAAAGTGGAATAAATCGTGATCAAAAAGTCATATATAAATGAAAATGGTATTGCTGAAAATGTCATCTTGACCCGCAAACAAAAAACCCTAAAGCTATGTGCGCACTAGAAAAGTGATTTTTCTTAAGAAAATTTCTTGAGAAACTTCTGGGAGTTGAAGATTACCGCATCTGCGGTAAAAAAACGCACCAAAACCACGGCGAAAAACTCATGCGGTTTTGCCACTGTTTTGGTGCGTTTTTGACACGGTTTTTCCGCAGGTTGGTCCCTGTGGTTTTCTATGCTGCAATAATATATAAATAAAGCATGTTGGAAAAAAAAAAAAAAAAAAAAGATAGATAAATGGATAGATAGATAAATGGATAGATAGATAGGTAGGATAGGTAGATGGATAGATAATCAATGGATTGATCTGTCCTCTATCAATCAATAGAGTCCCTGTGAGGACACAGCAGTTCTCACGGTCGGTAGTGTGTTCATATTACCGACCGTGAGAAATGACCTGTAATTACCTCTCTGTAGTCTCGTTACGAGGCTGCTTCCTGTATAGTTTCAGTCGCGGCTGGATGCAAGCGTTGTGGTAGCTGTGTGTTGGGGGGTGTAATAAAGGGGTTAAAGAGGCGCTTTTTTTGTCTTTTATTTAAAATAAAGGATTTTTCGGTGTGTGCTTATTCACTTTACTTACGAGTTAATCATGAAAGCTGTCTCATAGATGCTGCCATGATTAAGCCTGGACTTAAATGGCAGCGATCCGCTGCCATTTAACTCCTTATTACCTGGATTGCCACCTCATCACGGCAATCTGGAAGAGTCGGGGACACTCCGGGATTGCCGCATAATTGATGCGACAGTCCCGGGGCAGCTGCGGGCTGATATTCTTGGCTGTGGGAGGGGGGCATTAACCCTGGCCCTCGCCCTCCCCAGCCTGAGAATATCGGGCCGCCGCTGTGTGTTTACCTCGGCTGGACGGTAAAAATACGGCGGAGCCCGTGTTGTTTTTATTGTTTTTTTTTATATGTACGTTTGATTTCTATGTGTATTCTATATGTCTGTGTGTGAGTTTGATGTGTGTTTACTATATGTCTGTGTTTGATATGTGTGTGTTTACTCTCTGCTCCGCTTCCTCCTCCTGTTATAATGACATCACTTCCCTGCAAATGCAGGGTAGTGATGAACATTACCGCAGGTAAACCGCGGCTATACCGAGGGTATACTGAACATCATTTGCTACCTGCGGTATACCCGCGGTATTTTGCGATTACATTACAGTGAATGGAGTTAAATACCGCAGGTACCTGCGGAAAAGAAGGGACATGCACATTTTCTCAAGAAATTTTCTCAAGAAATTCTGCAGAAAGAATGTTTTTGAGAAAAAATGCAGTGTGCGCACAGCTATTTTTTTTTCCCATAGGTTTTGCTGGGAAATGTCTGCAGAAAGGTTACAAACATTTCTCAAGAAATTTCTGCAGCAAAACCGCGGGTAAAAACGCAGTGTGCGCACAAGGTCTAACTCGGCTCAGAGGAAAAATAAAAAAGCTATAAGTCTTAAGGTGGCTTTACACGCTACGATATCGCTAAAGCGATGTCATTGGGGTCACGGAATTTGTGACGCACATCCGGCTGCTTTAGCGATGTCGTTGTGTGACACCTATGAGCAATTTTGAATCGTCGCAAAAACGTTCAAAATCGCTCATCGGTGACATCACCCCCTATTCCCAATTATCGTTGCTGCTGCTTGGACGATGTAGTTCGTCGTTCCTGTGGCAGCACACATCACTACGTGTGACACCGCAGGAACGAGGAACCTCAGCGGCCGCCGACAATGCGGAAAGAAGGAGGTGGGCGGGATGTTACATCCCGCTCATCTCTGCCCCTTCGCTTCTATTGGGCGGCCACTTAGTGACGTCGCTGTGACGCCGAACGAACCGTCCCCTTAGAAAGGAGGCGGTTCGCCGGTCACAGCGACGTCGCTAGGCAGGTAAGTAGTGTGACGGGTCCGCGCGATTGTGTGCGTCACGGGCAACGATTTGCCTGTGTCGCACAAACGATGGGGGCGGGTACCCACGCTAGCTATATTGGTAACGATATCGCAGCAATTTTTTTCTTTCAAATTCTTTTTGTGTTAAAGTGCCAAAACATTAAATAAATTATATAAATATGGTATCCCCGTAATCGTACTGAAAAATAAAGCCATCTTATCAACTTTACCACACGGTGAAAAATAATTAAAAAAAAAAAATCCTGAATTGCTTTTTCATGTTTATTCTGCCTCCCAAAAATCGGAAGAGAATGCCATAAAAAATATTAAGTGCCAAAAGAAATATGCCAATAAAAAACGTCTACTCATCCAGCAAAATAAAAAAAGTCCTCATATGACTCTCTAAAAAATTATAGCTCATAAAATACGGTGATGCAAAAACTTTTTTTTGTAATAAAAAACGTTTTTTAGTGTATGATGGTAACTAGAGATGGGCGAACTCTCAATGTCTCAGTTTGGCAGGTGTAGCCGGTCTTTTTTTAAAAAAAAAAAAGCCCGTTTTGGACCGGACTTGATTCTGAACTTGACCCTGAACGTCGAGCCCCAGATAGGTCTAAGGGACCCTAACTTCACTGTTATAAAATGGTGTTAGTAAGGGCTATTGGGCTGTAAAAGGAAACAAAATTGGTATTAACCCCTTAACGACCGCGGGCCGTAAAATTACGTCCTAGTGGTCATAATGTTACTGCCCGCGGTCTGCCGGCAGCAGCATGCCGCGATCGGCGCAAATCTCAGCTGATTTTCACAGCTGAGATGTGTGCCTGCTAGGCACGAGCAGAATCGTTATCTGCTCGTGCCGTTTAACCCCTTAAATGGCGCTGTCAATATGTGACAGCGCCATTATAAGCGCGATCGCGGTAAACTTTTACTTACCGCCCGATACCGGAAGTCACGTGACGTGATCACGTGACTTCCGATAGTTGTCATGGTAGCACAGGGTCATGTGATGACTCCTGTACTACACATGAATTGCTTTCACTTTTGCTGTGCCAGCGGCACAGCAAAAGAGAAAGAGAGTGTATCTGCTGTTTACAGCTGTATAGCTGTGATCAGCAGATAGATAAGAGCGATCGGAATGCTGATCGCAATAGCCCCCTTGGGGGACTAGTAAAATAAAAAAAAAAGTTAAAAAAAGTTTTAAAAAATTTAAAAAAAACCTAAAAGTTCAAATCACCCCCATTCGCCCCATTGAAAATTAAAGGATTAAAAAAATATACACACATTTGGTATGGCCGCGTTCAGAAATGCCCGATCTATCAAAATATAAAATCAATTAATCTGATCAGTATACGGCGTAGCGGCAAAAAAATTCCAAACGCCAAAACGACATTTTTTTGTTGCCACAACTTTTACGCAAAATGCTATAAGAGGCGATCAAAACGTAGCATCTGCGCAAAAATGGTACCGTTAAAAACGTCAGCTCGAGACGCAAAAAATAAGCCGTCAATGAGCCATAGATCCCGAAAAATGAGAACGCTACGGGTCACGGAATATGGCGTAAAACATGCGCCACTTTTTTCGGTCAAACTTCAGATTTTTTTTTTTTAACCTTTTATATACAAGTAAACCTATACATGTTTGGTGTCTACGAACTCGCACTGACCTGAAGCATCACACTCACCCATCAGTTTTACCATATAGTGAACACAGTGAATAAAATATCTCAAAAACTATAGTGCTATCGCACTTTTTTTGCAATTTTTCTGCATTTGGAATTTTTTTGCCGTTTTCCAGTACACTATATGGTAAAACTTATGGTTTCATTTAAAAGTACAGCTCGTTCCGCAAAAAATGAGCCCTCACATGACCATATTGACTGAAAAATAAAAAAGTTACGTCTCTCAGAAAAAGAATGGCGAAAAAAAAACAAAACGGAAAGCGAAAAATCGGCCGGTCGTGAAGGGGTTAAAGCAGGACAGTTATACTTGCTGAGTTTTTGCTCCGCTGTATCACTGCTTCCCTGTCCGCTCTTTAACTTTCATGAATATTCACTGCCTTCCCCGCCCACCTTCTGTGACCACTTCTGTGATTGCGTAGACAGCCCTTAAGCTGGGTTTACACACTGCAACATCGCAAAGGACATCGCTGTAACGTCACCGGTTTTGTGACGTAACAGCGACCTCCCTAAGTCTCTGTTGAGTCGCAGGTGAGCTGTCAAACAGGCAAACCTGGCCAACAACGCAACAGCGATCCGGACCTGCAGAGCGACCTAGCTGGTTGTTGGGGACGTTGATAAGCAGCTTTTTGAAAGGGAAGTTGCTAACAAAGTCGCTGCAAAGTCTTTCACACACTGAAACTTTCTAGCGATCATGCTGCACAGCGGGAAACAAAGGACCTAGGAATGGTCCTGAACGATTTGTAGCAATCAGCAACTTCACAGCAGGGGTCAGGTCGCTGATGTGTTTCACACACTGCAACATCACAAACGACATCGCTATTGCGTCACAAAACCGGTGACGTTACAGCGATGTCGTTTGAGATGTTGCAGTGTGTAAACCCAGCTTAAGTCCTGGCTCCATACAATGTGTGCAGAACTGTGTGTCCCGGCACCATACAACATGCGTAGTGTCTTCAGTAAAATAGCTCTGGAGATCGCGGTACACGCATGCACGAACGTTGGCATCGTTTTAATGAAGCCCTCATCATTGTGGCAATGTGCACGAGCAGCCAACAGCAGCAATGGTGGCATGACACCATATTTAAATAAAGAAAAGGGGGCACGTCATAGAGGACGGAGAAGGAGGAATTTACAGCTTGTACCCAACCCACAAAGACCCGTCAATCAAAGGTGCAGTGCATTTCTGGAACTTTGATTACAGATATATCAGTACTCAAGCATTCGATCTTTCAGCAAAAGGTATGCTTGGATTCTGCATCCTAGTGCCAGTATGCCACTGCCTTTTCTTCATATAGCAAAATCCTGGTGGTTGGTTCCCTTTAAAGAAAAAATAACAGGTCTGTGAGAACCGGAATTCTTGCTGGTTGGTTGGTGATCAAATACTTAGGGTCCCACTGCTGGATTATAAGACGCTTTTTTCCTCCAAATCTGGGGGTAAAATGGGTGTGTGTCTTATAATCTGGATACAGCTTACCGGGTCGGCGCTGCGGAGCGAGGTCACAGGATAGAGGGTCGGCGATACTATTGCTCGGGACAGTTGCAGCGGTGTCACGGCTCAGGAGGGTCGCCAATACTGGGGGCTATGGGTTGAAGCGGCGGGTGCCATTTAGCCGACGGGCAGCGGATCCCATTGAATCTGGCGGTGGGCTCTGTTGAGCCGGACGACAGGTGATGCGATAGACTTCAAGAAAATGGCTGCAGGAGTGGCACGTGCGTAGATTGAAATCTTGGAGAGCCGAGCCCGCAGCCCATTGGCAGGCTCAATGGCGCCCGTCGTGACATCCCTTGAACCCCTAGTATTGTCGACCCTCCTGAGCTGCGACACCCCCGAACCATAAGTATTGCCGACCTTCGATCCTGTGACCCTCCTAAGCCGTGTACAACCCCGTCCTCTGAGCCCGCAGCATCGCCGATTGAGCAGGCTGAGCCGCCCTGGTGAGCTAATTAGTATAAGACACTAGGGTTATAAGAGGGAACCCCCCCCCCCCCATTTTAACAATAAAAATATTTTTAAAATTTTTCATCTCTAGATTTGGGGAGCGTCTGATAATCCTAGGCTTTTACTCCAGTCAATAAGTTTACCAATTATTTTATGGTAAACTTAGGTGCCTCGGCTTATACTCGAGTATATACGGTACTTATTTTCCTCACTGTATGTTGTAGACACAGAGGCTTATTTTATACTTGGATTATATATAATATTTTTTTTTCATCTATTTGATTCATCCATTGAATGATTGGCTTCCTTACACACACTAAATTGTGTACGTTATTAAACAGGTTGACTGCACGATCAGGTGACACCAGGTTTGTATGTACCGCTTAAAAATGGAGACACATAGGTCTGCATAGGATCTGAAACCCCACAATGGTAGAATATTTCCAATAAAGACTGTTTACATCATTTTTCAATTTTAAATGCATTTGAGAAAATGCTTGGAAAGGTTTTCATAGCCTGTTTGTGACAAGCTGAAGCCTGAGCGCCAGAAAACTGGACCTGGTGAGTGTGAGCTCAGGTTAAACCATACCTGATATATAATGGGTACAGTCTCTTGTTCGCAGGTAGCGCACTGTGTGCATGTGCACATCTCTGTTGCCAAAAGTTTCTACAAAACAAAACTTATGAAAATGTCACATTACTTTTGCTTCTTGCAGTGTGAACGCATAGTCGAGGAATACGAGGATGAGCTTATAGAATTCTTCTCTCATGAAAAAGAAAATGTAATGGACAATCTCTGCAGTAAGCGAACAGGTAATTTATTCTCTTCTAAAAGGTAACATAGACACTAAGTAATTAAGCGGAAATCACACGGTATGACTAGCCACGCAGCTGAAACTTTGCCAAGCCATGGTGGTCAACGGCCGCACAGCCATGAAACTAAATCGTGCGGACATTGACTACTGCGGGTGGGCTGAGTTTTGGCTTTCCTGTGTGATCCTATATTTAGATTTTACATTATGTCCTATCTCTTAAAGGGTCAAAATACAGGATCAGTACAAGAAGGGAAGTTCTTTTAACCCCTTAATGACCTCGAATATGCATTAATGCCGGCTGGTAAGGGGCCTCATTCCTTCATTGCCTTTTTAAAATGTTAATTGAGAATGAGTGAAAATCCTGTTTGGTGCCATCCGACACCCTGCAGTAATGGTCCCAACTGGTTTTGGAACCGATCAGAGCTGATTAACCACTTTAATACCGCTGTCAATCGCTACAGTGGTATCTAAGAGGTTAAAAAAGGTTTTGAAGACTCCTTTTTGACAGGATCGTCCCTCCCCACAATAGTAATCTCGGGTGCCAAGATACCCTGAAGTCATTTGATGACCCCATTGTACGGAGTACAGCAGTGCATGAAAACAAACCAGTGATAAAAGTAAAAAATTATTCATGTTCCACAGTGGGTCAAAGTGAAAAAGTTATAAAAAAAAGAAAGCTAAATAAAATACGTAATAAAAAAACTGAAAAAAAAAGTGCACACAAATTCCAAAAACCTGTTTTGCCACTAAAATTGCAGCCATTTTGTTAAAACAAAAAATGTGCACAATTGGTATCACCGCTTCCAGAACGACCTGATCTATAAAGCTGTCACTTTATTTATTTTATACTGCGAACATGGTAAGCACCATAAAAAAAATAATCAAAATCACTACAAAAATTTGCTTTTTCATCATACTGACAGCAAAAAATGTAGACGAAGCCCAAAGTGACTCACAATCTTCCTCATTATAGTGAATGGTTAGGGTTTTGTCTAATTCGCGGTTTTTGGGATCTTCCCTGAAAACCCAACATAAGCGCTTATTAGAGACCATAGCATAAATATGAACCAAGCATTATTCTGATATTTGGCAGGTAAAATGAACAAATAGACTCCATCTGGTCTTTGTTCCGGGAGTGTCGCATCACTTTAGGCATCTTTTTGGCTCACAAGTGTGGACAACCACAATTCTGTGGACACCTAAAAAGATGGATACCACAGGAACAGATACGAAACTGAGTCCAAACTGTCTCCATCTGCCTCATTAGAGTGAGTAGTTTCGTCGGGGGTCTCACCGGAATCATATTTTTGAGGGATTTACACAGAAACCCCTAAGCAAGTGCTCAGTGCAGAACACAAGAATGTGATCCCAGCCTTATACTGAAAGCGATTAAAAAAAAAATTCCTTGTACCCCAAAATTCTGTCACTGGAATTAGTGGGGGCTCCCATGTTAGTGTTAGAACAAAGACTCTGGAAAAGCACCTACCCCCAAAATAAAATGTAACAAAATCTGTGATCAGTACAGCCCTAGAAGAATTACTTCAGGTATCTAGTTTCCAAAGTGAGGTTACTAGTCGGGGTTGCTGCTGTGTTGGTACCTTGGGGGCCCTGCAAATGAGACATTGTGCTGCAATCTATTTCAACCACATTTGTGTTTTCAAAATTCAGAAATGTCATCGCTTTTAGAAGAAATTGGATAACAAATTCTGGGGTGCATTTTGTTCTATCATTTGTAAAAGGGGAAAAAATGTGACTAAACAGCATTTTAGAGGAGAAATATTTATTTTTCTTCATTCCACGTTGCATTAGTTCCTGTGTAACTCCTAAAGGGTAAAAATACTTCCTGATAGCAGGAAATATAGCTGTATGAGGGCTTGTTTTTGGTGGGATGAGTTGTACTTTAGAATGACATTATTATTTCTGTAAGATAGTGTATTTGAAAACAGGAAACAAGTTCCAAGTGCAGTGAAAAAAAAAGTTCAATTGGATTTTTATTTTTTTTTATTTACCATGTTCACTGTATATTAAAACTGACCTGGCGGTATGATATCTGAGGTTAGTACGAGTACGTAGATACCAAACATGTATAGCTTTTTTTTCCACTTTGAAGTGGTGACAGTGGAAAAAAAAATTAGCTTTTGTCACATTGTCCGAAACCCATAACATTCTCATTTTTTTAGGATCTGGGGCTGTGTAAAAGCCTTTTTGGGCCCTGAGCTGATGTTTTTACTGATACAATTTTGGGTAGATGCCATGTTTTGATCGCTTGTTATTGCATTTTATTGCAATATTGCAGCAAACAAAAAGTAGTAATTCTGGCATTTTGATTTATTTTTTTGTTACGCCGTTCACCAATCAGATTAATTTTATATTTTAGTAGATCAAACATTTCTGAATTCGACTATACCAAACAGGTGTATTTTGTTTATTATTTTTGTTTTATTTTTAATGGGGCAAAAAAAGGGTGATTTGAACTTCCATGGTTTTGGGGGGGGGGTTCCCCAAGAATTTTATTGTTGTTTTTTTTTCTTTACTTTTTACAGCATTTAATAGCCTCCTAGAGGACTTGAAGCTGTGATTGTCCAATCACATGTGCTATACAGAGCAGTGCATCAGCATTATCAGCTCTCCTGTTTTGAGAAAGATGCGGGCTCAGCGTGTGAGCCTGCATCAAAGGCAGGCAGACGGTAGATGATGTACATGTACATCATCAGTTGTGAAGAGGTTAAAATGGTATTACTTTTGAGGAGTTTTGAATAGATAAGTCCATCAAATTCCATTTAAATCTGAATAGATCCCCAAAGAAATAGGGTTCATAAATTTCTTGGGAAGAAAAACTGAGAAATTGCTGTTAAACCGTTAATTGCTGTTTTAACCCTTCTAACATCTTAATCAAATGAAATGACGTTTGAAAAATGATGCAGATGTAAAGTCATATATGGCAAATGTTATTCATTGATTATTTTGTACAGTATGACTAACTGGTCAAAGGATATAAAAACTGAAAGTTTGAAAATTGCAAAATTTTCTCCCAAAATTGTGATCTTTACACAAATATCGATCTAAATTTACCACTAACAAAGTACAATGTGTCACGAAAAAAAATAATCTCCGAATCACTGGGATCCTGAGAGATGGTGAAACAGCCCCCATTATTCATGGCCAGAAATATGTACCTGGTTAAAGATGCATATGGTAAGCCCCTGTACCACCTCACAAGCATGGTTTAGATGTATATATTTGTGTTTTATAAATGTGAACATTGTTTTCCCCTCACCCATGACAGCACCACATGAGAGAGTGGGATCCGCCCAGCAAGGACAGGAAACCATTCTGAATAAAAGGGCGGTACTTCTCCCCTTCGGCAGTTGGCTTCCTGTCCTTGATGGGAGACCCCTGTTCTGTAAACCGGCGGTAAAGAAGAAGAAACGAGAAGAAAAGTCGCCTACTTACCCAGCCCCGTCCGGTGTCTGGAAGAGCAGGGTGAGTCCTGTAGCACCGTTCTTCGGGGCTGGAAGCGCCGTCCACCTGCCCTGGGGGGTCCTGGTGTCCGTGCGGGAGCGGGCGGCAGGTACCGCTCGCGGGGCTCCCGGTCCGCCGCTCCTTCCCCCCCGCTCTGCGCTCCATGCTGCCTGAAACTTCCGGATACGCGCACACGCGACGGGCACGCTGGGAGATGGAGGCGGGCCTTCCGATGACGTCACCGGATGAAGATGGCGGTGCCCATGCAACGCTGCGGTGCAGTCGGCCTGCCATTCCGGTATACAGGCACTCCTGGCCGTGCACCGTGGGGAGCGGGGAGGAGCCTCACCTGGGACCGGAAGGCGGAGGATTAGGGGAAAAAACGACTCTCCTGGCGCTGTCAGAGGCTGGTACCTGGGCTCTGCAATGGACACAGATGAGCAGCAGCGCTCTCCCGTGCGTCATCAGCAGGGCAGGAAAACGGATGACCGGAGCGACACTGGTCGGACGGGCCGTGGCAGCCATGACAGCAGATGCTCCCATGACTCTACAGCTCCTGTGAGACCTGTGGATGTTCCGAAACAGCCTTCAAAACCGGCCCCTAAGAAATCCATGTCCAAAAAGAAGCATAAGGAATGCCCCCTATGCAGGGAACCCCTCTCAGAGGAGTGGCACAAGAAGTTGTGTCAGGGGTGTATCCGTCGCACAATTGCGGAGGAATCCCCGGGACTCTCAGCGGACGTCCGTTCGGATATCCGCTCAGAAGTACAGGATTCCATGAAGGCTTTCTTAAAAAAGAAAAAATCGAAACCTGTAGACTCTGCCCCTTCTTCCTACTCCTCCTCCGGTACGGCCTCAGACTCCTCGTCCTCAGATGGTGATATGGGAGGCAGACCGTGCTTCTCCATTGACGATATAGGGTCCCTGGTCAAATCAGTCAGGGCTACTATGGGGTTGACGAAGGAGAAATCCTCTAGATCCCTGGAGGATGTGATGTTTGGAGGTCTGGAAGATAGGGAGAAGCGTACCTTTCCGGTCAACAACAAAATTGAGGCACTTATTCAGAAGGAGTGGAAGTGTCCGGACAAAGCAGGCTCTCTCCCCTCCTCCTCCAAACGGAAATATCCCTTTGATGAGGACAAAGCAGCCGTATGGGACAAGGCACCCCGGATCGATGCTGCCGTTGCGAAGTCCTCTCGGCGAGGCGGCATTCCCCTAGAGGACTCGGGTACATTGAAAGATCCCCTGGACAAAAAAGCGGATGTCATTCTTAAGCACCTATGGGAGACATCTGCGGGGAGCTTGAGGCTGGCCATCACAAATACCTGTACAGCCCGTTCTCTCATGATCTGGCTCCAACAGGTTGAGGATCAGTTGCGGGATAACACCTCCCGTGACAAGATCCTGTCAAAATTTCAGCTTCTCCAGGGGGCTGCAGCCTTTTTGGCGGATTCCTCAGCGGATGTTATTAGGCTGGGAGCTCGTTCTGCGGGATTGTCTAATCAGGCCAGACGGGCATTGTGGCTGAAGGGCTGTCCAGGAGATCTGCAATCCAAACACAAATTTTGTGCGGTACCCTGTGACGGTCACCTGCTTTTTGGGAAACAGCTGGAGGATGTGCTGGACAAAGCGTCAGAGGGCAAAAAGTCCTTCCCGAGATTCCACTCTGGTTCCTCCCGTCCCTTTTGGAGGCAGAGATTCTCCAAAGGCAGACCCCCGGATAATCGGCGGTGGGAGCGCAGACCGAAGCGGGACTCCGGCTTCATGTTCGGGGGCGCCCCAGCTGCCTCGAAGAAGTCTGCCCAGTGACGCCAGGCTGCCGGTCGGAGGACGCCTTTCTCACTTTCTGGAGCAGTGGGAAAGCATTTCCTCCAACGCCTACGTTCGATCCATTATTATCAGAGACGGTCTCCAGTTCCAATTTCTACTTCAGCCACCACAGCATTTCGTCATCACTCCTCTTCGGGGGTCACAGTCGGAGCAACATGCTCTGGAATCGGAAATTCGGATGTTGATTGGGAAGGCAGTCCTGTGCGAGGTACCCGTGGCGGAAAGGGGTTCTATTCCCCCCCTCTTTCTTGTAGGAAAGCCAGACTGTTCCTTCCGTACAATAATAAACCTCAGACGTCTCAACCAGTTTTTCCAGTATTTCCCGTTCAAGATGGAGTCTGTTCAGTCGGCCATAAAGCTGCTGTTCCGCAACTGTTATATGGCAGTGATAGACTTGAAGGACGCCTATTACCATGTCCCTATCCATCCTCGTTCTCAGCAGTTCCTGTGAGTGGCGGTTTCCATCAACAACTTGGTCAGTCATTTTCAGTTCCGAGCCCTCCCCTTCGGGCCCTCTGTCGCCCCCAGGATTTTTACGAAAATAGTGGCGGAGATGACGGCTCTTCTACGGATACGGAATATTCTGGTGGTTCCTTACCTGGACGACTTCCTGGTGATTGGGAACTCCAAGGAGCAATGTGCGGCTCATCTCTAATACCTTCAACAGTCTCTACAAGACCTGGGTTGGATGGTGAATTACGAGACGTCCCGGATGGACCCGGTCACGATTCAATCATTTCTAGGTCTTACTCTCAACTCAGTGTGTCAGCAGTGCCTTTTGCCAGCAGAAAAGATTCGGAGGGTTTCAACCTTGGCCCAGCGGGCGATCCACCATCCCAGGATGTCTCTGAGGCAGGCTATGTCCTTGCTGGGTACTCTGACCTCTTGCTTCCCGGCAGTCCCATGGAGTCGGGTCCACTCCAGGGCTCTCCAGTGGCAGGTTCTGTATGCCCAGAAAGCATTAAACGATTGTTTAGAAGGGGTCGTCACCCTGTCCTGGGCGGTCAGAAGCTCTCTCCTCTGGTGGACGTCCGTGGACAATCTGTCTGTAGGTGTTCCCTGGCTACCTCGGGACCGGAGGGTGGTTACTACCGATGCCAGCCAGTCCGGCTGGGGGGCTCACCTTCTCGAGCACATTTCTCAGGGATGGTGGTCGCCGTGGGAGGCGGCACAACCCTCGAATCTCCGGGAGCTGTGGGCGGTGGAGCGTGCCCTACACGACTTTCTCCCTTACCTTCGCGGGTGGCATGTTCTGGTCATGTCCGACAACCAGTCCACAGTCTCATACGTCAACCACCAAGGGGGCACGAGATCCCCATCCCTCATGCAGGTGTCCTACAGACTGTTTCTCTGGGCAGAACAGCATCTTCTCTCCCTCTCGGCTCTCCACATCAAAGGAAGTCTCAATGTCACGGCAGATTACCTCAGCCGCCATCACCTGCGGCAAGGGGAATGGTCCTTGAATCCTCGGGTCTTTCGACAGATAGTGACTCTCTGGGGCTTGCCACAGATAGACCTCTTTGCCACCAGACTGAACAGGCAGGTAGTGCAGTTCTGTTCGCTAAGCCCCTCGGACCAGCCCTTCGCAGCAGACGCGCTACAGGTTCCATGGACCTTCAGGCTAGCTTATGCGTTTCCTCCGATTATCATGCTGCCGGCCGTTCTGCAAAAAAATCAGGGAGGACCGGGCGAGGGTACTTCTTATCGCCCCCTTCTGGCCCAAACGACCATGGTTTTCTCTCCTAAGGGCAATGTCTGTCACGGATCCCTGGGTTCTGCCGGAAGTTCCGGACCTGTTAGTACAGGGACCAGTATTCCACGCGCAAGTGAAAGGATTCCATTTAACGGCTTGGAATTTGAAAGGTCGCTGTTGAGGAGCAAAGGTTTTTCCTCTGACCTTATTTCTACTTTGTTGAAAAGCCGAAAACCTGTTACCACCAAAATATATGGGAGAGTGTGGCAAAAATTCCTGCAGTTCTCTGATGGTCCCTTGGGTCCGGAGGCTCCTGTTGAGTGCATTTTAGAATTTCTTCAGAAGGGGTTTGATCTGGGGTTAGCGGTGAACACTCTCAAGGTTCAGGCCTCTGCCTTCCGGGCCCTGTACAATTGTAACCTGGCGGCCAACAAGTGGATTAAACGATTTATTATGGCTAGTGGTAGGACTAGGCCAGTGGTCATACCAAAGGTTCCTCCCTGGGACCTGAACTTAGTCTTGGATGCCGTCACGGGACCCCCCTTTGAACCCCTGACTCAGCTTTCCCTGAAATTGCTTACCCAGAAAACCGTATTGCTAGTCGCATTAACCTCGGCACGGCGGATCAGTGATTTGCAGGCCCTGTCAGTAGTGCAGCCTTACACTCAGGTCCTTGAGGATAGAGTCATCTTGTGACCGGACCCAGCGTATCTCCCGAAGGTCGCTTCTCATTTTCATAGAACGCAAGAAATAGTCCTGCCCTCATTCTGCAGCCGTCCCACTAATGAGGGGGAACGTAGATTTCAAACCCTAGATGTACGCAGGGCCCTCCTACACTATCTTTCGGTCACACAGGCAGTGAGGAAGACACAGTCGTTATTTATCTCCTTTCAGGGTAGTACCAAGGGTCAGGGGGTGTCCAAGAGTACTATCGCTAGGTGGATTAAGGAGGCCATTGCTTTAGCCTACTCCTCCAGTGGAGCGCCTGTTCCGGAGAACATCCGGGCCCATTCCACCAGAGCGGTGTCTACCACATGGGCTGAACGTGCACAGGTATCTATTGAACAAATTTGTAGGGCCGCTACCTGGTCCTCACAATCTACTTTTTTCCGGCACTATCGGTTGGACCTATCCTCCTCGGCCGCTCTTTCGTTTGGTAGGAGGGTGCTTGAGGCGGTGGTCCCTCCCTAAATGGGTTTCTCTGGAAATCTCTCACGTGGTGCTGTCATGGGTGAGGGGAAAACACTAGTGATGAGCGAGTACTAAAAAGCTCGGGTGCTCGAAGCTCGGGCCGAGCCTCCCAAGATACTCGTGTACTCGGGCCGAGCAACGAGCCCAATGTTATCCTATGGGAGACCCAAGTATTTTTGTGAAATGACCCCCCGGCAGCATGGAGAAACCCTAAAAATGGCACAAAAGTCTCAGAAGAGTGCTCAAATGACATGGCAACAGCATGGGGAAGACCCCTTGAAGCATTTATCACTGAAAAGTCACAGCTGTGAACAATTGTCCACGTTTTACGCCATTTTTACGGACTCACCAGAAAACCTTCCAAAATGACCCCAAAATGATTTTTCATGGCGGAAATGTTAAGGGCACATACCCAATAGTGAGATAGAGCTGGTGTATGTTACTTTTTGAGATTAATACATGAAAGATTTTACGTGAAAACATTGTGTGGCACTCCGATGTCCCTGAGAAGAGACGTACATGAAGGCCTCTTGAGTCTAATGTGCCCATTTTGAGGAAGTGAGTCTTTGTAGTATTTTCCTTTGCCAGGGCAGTCCAAAATTGTGAGGTTCACCAATGCCCCTGCATACAGACGTGCATGAGGGCCTGTAAACCTGAAGTGCCCATTGTAAGGAAGTGGGTCTATTTCAGTATAGCCCTTTGCCAGGGCAGCCAAAAATTGGGAGGCTCCACATTGTCCCTGGATAGAGACATGCATGAGGGCCTGTAAACGTGAAGTGCCCATTGTAAGGAAGTGGGTCTATTTCAGTATAGCCCTTTGCCAGGGCAGCCAAAAATTGGGAGGCTCCACATTGTCCCTGGATAGAGACGTGCATGAGGGCCTGTAAACCTGAAGTGCCCATTGTAAGGAAGTGGGTCTATTTCAGTATAGCCCTTTGCCAGGGCAGCCAAAAATTGGGAGGCTCCACATTGTCCCTGGATAGAGACGTGCATGAGGGCCTGTAAACGTGAAGTGCCCATTGTAAGGAAGTGGGTCTATTTCAGTATAGCCCTTTGCCAGGACAGCCAAAAATTGGGAGGCTCCACATTGTCCCTGGATAGAGACGTGCATGATGGCCTGTAAACCTGAAGTGCCCATTGTAAGGAAGTGGGTCTATTGCAGTATAGCCCTTTGCCAGGGCAGCCAAAAATTGGGAGGCTCCACATTGTCCCTGGATAGAGACGTGCATGAGGGCCTGTAAACCTGAAGTGCCCATTGTAAGGAAGTGGGTCTATTTCAGTATAGCCCTTTGCCAGGGCAGCCAAAAATTGGGAGGCTCCACATTGTCCCTGGATAGAGACGTGCATGAGGGCCTGTAAACGTGAAGTGCCCATTGTAAGGAAGTGGGTCTATTTCAGTATAGCCCTTTGCCAGGGCAGCCAAAAATTGGGAGGCTCCACATTGTCCCTGGATAGAGACGTGCATGATGGCCTGTAAACCTGAAGTGCCCATTGTAAGGAAGTGGGTCTATTGCAGTATAGCCCTTTGCCAGGGCAGCCAAAAATTGGGAGGCTCCACATTGTCCCTGGATAGAGACGTGCATGAGGGCCTGTAAACCTGAAGTGCCCATTGTAAGGAAGTGGGTCTATTTCAGTATAGCCCTTTGCCAGGGCAGCCAAAAATTGGGAGGCTCCACATTGTCCCTGGATAGAGACGTGCATGATGGCCTGTAAACCTGAAGTGCCCATTGTAAGGAAGTGGGTCTATTTCAGTATAGCCCTTTGCCAGGGCAGCCAAAAATTGGGAGGCTCCACATTGTCCCTGGATAGAGACATGCATGAGGGCCTGTAAACGTGAAGTGCCCATTGTAAGGAAGTGGGTCTATTTCAGTATAGCCCTTTGCCAGGGCAGCCAAAAATTGGGAGGCTCCACATTGTCCCTGGATAGAGACGTGCATGAGGGCCTGTAAACCTGAAGTGCCCATTGTAAGGAAGTGGGTCTATTTCAGTATAGCCCTTTGCCAGGGCAGCCAAAAATTGGGAGGCTCCACATTGTCCCTGGATAGAGACGTGCATGAGGGCCTGTAAACGTGAAGTGCCCATTGTAAGGAAGTGGGTCTATTTCAGTATAGCCCTTTGCCAGGACAGCCAAAAATTGGGAGGCTCCACATTGTCCCTGGATAGAGACGTGCATGATGGCCTGTAAACCTGAAGTGCCCATTGTAAGGAAGTGGGTCTATTGCAGTATAGCCCTTTGCCAGGGCAGCCAAAAATTGGGAGGCTCCACATTGTCCCTGGATAGAGACGTGCATGAGGGCCTGTAAACCTGAAGTGCCCATTGTAAGGAAGTGGGTCTATTTCAGTATAGCCCTTTGCCAGGGCAGCCAAAAATTGGGAGGCTCCACATTGTCCCTGGATAGAGACGTGCATGATGGCCTGTAAACCTGAAGTGCCCATTGTAAGGAAGTGGGTCTATTTCAGTATAGCCCTTTGCCAGGGCAGCCAAAAATTGGGAGGCTCCACATTGTCCCTGGATAGAGACGTGCATGAGGGCCTGTAAACGTGAAGTGCCCATTGTAAGGAAGTGGGTCTATTTCAGTATAGCCCTTTGCCAGGGTAGCCAAAAATTGGGAGGCTCCACATTGTCCCTGGATAGAGACGTGCATGAGGGCCTGTAAACCTGAAGTGCCCATTGTAAGGAAGTGGGTCTATTTCAGTATAGCCCTTTGCCAGGGCAGCCAAAAATTGGGAGGCTCCACATTGTCCCTGGGTAGAGACGTGCATGAGGGCCTCAAAACATTAAGTGTCCATTTTAAGGAAGTGGGTGTATTATAGTATAGCCCTTTGCCAGGGCAGCCAAAAATTGGGAGGCTCCACATTGTCCCTGGGTAGAGACGTGCATGAGGGCCTCAAAACATTAAGTGTCCATTTTAAGGAAGTGGGTGTATTATAGTATAGCCCTTAGGCAGGGCAGCCAAAAATTGGGAGGCTCCACGTTGTCCCTGGGTAGAGACGTGCATGAGGGCCTCAAAACATTAAGTGTCCATTTTAAGGAAGTGGGTGTATTATAGTATAGCCCTTAGGCAGGGCAGCCAAAAATTGGGAGGCTCCACGTTGTCCCTGGGTAGAGACGTGCATGAGGGACTCAAAACATTAAGTGTCCATTTTAAGGAAGTGGGTGTATTATAGTATAGCCCTTAGGCAGGGCAGCCAAAAATTGGGAGGCTCCACGTTGTCCCTGGGTAGAGACGTGCATGAGGGCCTCAAAACATTAAGTGTCCATTTTAAGGAAGTGGGTGTATTATAGTATAGCCCTTAGGCAGGGCAGCCAAAAATTGGGAGGCTCCACGTTGTCCCTGGGTAGAGACGTGCATGAGGGCCTCAAAACATTAAGTGTCCATTTTAAGGAAGTGGGTGTATTATAGTATAGCCCTTAGGCAGGGCAGCCAAAAATTAGGAGGCTCCACGTTGTCCCTGGGTAGAGACGTGCATGAGGGCCTCAAAACATTAAGTGTCCATTTTAAGGAAGTGGGTGTATTATAGTATAGCCCTTAGGCAGGGCAGCCAAAAATTGGGAGGCTCCACGTTGTCCCTGGGTAGAGACGTGCATGAGGGCCTCAAAACATTGTTCCCATTGCAAAGGAGCGGGTCTCCTGTCGTTGTAATGTCCATTCTGCAAAGAATGGGCGAAAAAATTTACCACTGGGGGTATACCTGAAACAAAGGCCTAAGTATTGCAATTTGTAACGGTCATCATCATGGTGGCGCATGAGGAGAAGGAGGAGCAGTCCAGCGATTATCCAAAGTCCAGAAGTGTGTACCCATGGGTGAGTGGAGGTACATGGCAAACTTTAAATTCCGCTCTCATTTGCTGGTGGTGTGGTGAAGTCTGGCCCAATCCAACCCTTGTTCATCTTGATCAGAGTCAGCCTGTCAGCATTTTCAGTTGACAGGCGGGTGCGTTTATCTGTAATGATTCCACCTGCGGCACTAAAAACACGGTCTGACAAAACGCTAGCAGCAGGGCAGGCCAGGACTTCCAAGGCGTAGAGAGCCAATTCATGCCACGTGTCCAGCTTGGATACCCAATAATTGTAAGGCACAGAGGAATGTCGGAGTACAGTTGTTCGATCTGCAAGGTACTCCTTCAGCATCTGGGCAAACTTAGGATTTCTTGTGGCACTACCCCGCACCTCAGGGGCTGTGGTACGTGAGGGGCTGAGAAAACTGTCCCACATCTTAAAGACTGTTCCCCTACCTCTGGCGGATTGGACTTGTGCCTCTCTCGGCTGTACGCCTCGGTTGTCCACTGATTCCTGACCTATGCCGCTAGCGTTTTGTGAGGGGAATGCTTTGCCTACTTCCGTGAGTATGGCCTTCCGGAACTGCTGCATTTTGGTTGACCTCTCCTCCACGGGAATAAGAGACAAAAAGTTCTCCTTGTAGCGTGGGTCTAACAGTGTTACCAACCAGTAATGATTGTCGGCCAAGATGTTCTTAACGCGAGGGTCACGAGACAGGCAGCTTACCATAAAGTCAGCCATGTGCGCCAGACTCTTAACAGCCAGGACTTCAGTAGCCTGACCAACAAGATGACTGAACATGCTGTCCTCCTCCTCCTCCTCCTCCTCCTCATCTACCCTGTCCTCTGGCCAGCCACGCTGAACCGAGGATATGACTGGTGTGCATGTCATATCCTCAATTTGGCCGGAGAGTTGCTCCATGTCTTCATCCTCCTCCTCGTCATAGTCCTCCACTGCACGTTGTGATGAGACGAGGCTGGGCTGTGTGTTATCACCCACACCCACTACTGTTTCTTGCTGCAACTCATCGCGCTCCGCCTGCAATGCATCATGTTTGTTTTTCAGCAGAGACCGTTTTAGAAGGCAGAGTAGCGGTATGGTGACGCTAATAATGGCGTCATCACCACTCACCATCTTGGTGGAGTCCTCAAAGTTTTGGAGGATGGTACATAGGTCTGACATCCATCTCCACTCCTCAGGTGTTATGTGTGGAGTTTGACCCATTTCCCGACGGCTTAGGTGATGCAGGTACTCAACAACTGCCCTCTTCTGCTCACATATCCTGACCAACATGTGCAGAGTTGAATTCCAACGCGTGGGGACATCACACACCAGTCTGTGAGCCGGAAGATGCAAACGGCGCTGAAAGCCGGCAAGGCCGGCTGAAGCAGTAGGTGACTTTCGAAAATGTGCAGACAGGCGGCGAACTTTTACCAGCAGATCAGACAGCTCTGGGTATGACTTTATAAACCGCTGAACCACGAGGTTGAGCACATGGGCCACGCATGGAACATGTGTCAGCTGGCCTCGCCTCAAAGCCGCCACCAGGTTCCGGCCATTGTCACACACGACCTTTCCTGGCTTTAGGTTCAGAGGTGTGAGCCAGTGATCTGCCTGCTGTTTCAGAGCTGTCCACAGCTCTTCTGCATTGTGGGGTTTGTCACCTATGCAGATTAGCTTCAGCACAGCCTGTTGCCGCTTCGCCGAGGCAGTGCTGCAGTGCTTCCAGCTTGTGACTGGTGTGGAGGGCACAGTGGATGAGGATGCGCAGGAGGAGGAGGAGGCTGAAGAGCATGACATTCCGGAGCTGTAGAGTGTGGGTGAAACACTGACTGAGGTAGGGCCTGCAAACCTTGGTGTGGGAAGGACGTGTTCCGTCCCTCGCTCAGACTGGGTCCCAGCTTCCACAATATTAACCCAGTGTGCCGTCAACGAGATGTAGCGGCCTTGCCCACAAGCACTTGTCCACGTGTCTGTGGTTAGGTGGACCTTGGGTGAAACAGCGTTGTTCAGGGCACGTGTGATGTTTTGTGACACGTGGTTATGCAACGCGGGGACGGCACACCGGGAGAAATAGTGGCGGCTGGGGACCAAGTAACGTGGGACAGCTGCCGCCATCAGGTCGCGGAATGCTTCTGTCTCCACCAGCCTAAAAGGCAACATTTCCAGCGCAAGCAGTCGCGAAATGTTAGCATTTAGAACTGTGGCATGTGGGGTGTTGGCAGTGTATTTGCGCCTGCGTTCAAAGGTTTGCTGAATGGATAACTGAACGCTGCGCTGGGACAAGGACGTGCTTGATGATGGTGTTCTTTCTGCGTAGGCAACTGCAGGTGCAGGAGTGGAGGAGGCTTGTTCGCAGGCAGCATGGACAGAGGATTGGCTCGCATGCACAACCAGCGAAGACGTAGCAGTGACATCAGCAAGCACTGCTCCTCGACTCTGTTGTACTTCCCACAAAGTCGGGTGCTTGGCTGACATGTGCCTGATCATGCTGGTGGTGGTCAGGCTGCTAGTTTTGGTACCCCTGCTGATGCTGGCACGGCAGGTGTTGCAAATGGCCTTTTTTGAATCATCTGGATCCAACTTAAAAAACTGCCAGACTCGTGAAGACCTAACATTTGTACAGGCACCTTGTGTCGTCGTGTTGTTCCGGGGAACGGTTGCCTGACTTCTGCCTGGGGCCACCACCCTGCTTCTTACTGCCTGTTGTGATGCTACGCCTCCCTCCCCCTGTGCACTGCTGTCCTCGCTCTGCATATCCTCCTGCCAGGTTGGGTCAGTTACTGGATCATCCACCACGTCGTCTTCCTCTTCCGCACCCTGCTCCTCCTCCTGACTTCCTGACAATTGTGTCTCATCATCGTCCACCACTTGTTGGGACACGTTGCCAACTTCGTGAGAACGTGGCTGCTCAAATATTTGGCTATCTGTACAGACGATCTCCTCATGACCCACTTCAATATGAGCTGGCGAGAGGCCAGAATGTGTGAATGGAAACGTGAACAGCTCTTCCGAGTGTCCAAGTGTGGGATCATTAATGTCCGAGGAGGACGTGTACTCAGCCTGGTGGTAGGAAGGAGGATCAGGTTCAGAAATGTGCGGTGCAGTATCACGGCTACTGACACTTGACCGTGTGGAAGACAGAGTGTTTGTGGTGGTGCCAATCTGACTGGAAGCATTATCTGCTATCCAACTAACAACCTGTTGACACTGGTCTTGGTTCAAGAGCGGTGTACTGCTGCGGTCCCCAAGAATTTGGGACAGGACGTGCGACCGACTAGATGTGGCCCTTTGTTGTGGCGAAATTAGAGCTTGCCCACGACCTCGGCCTCTGCCTGCACCACCATCACGTCCACTTCCTTGTTCCTTGCCAATGCCCTTGCGCATTTTGCAATGCTGTGCACTGCTGATGTGTATATTCACTACTTGTGCGTTATAATCAAAGTTTGTGGAAATTGCACACAAGTGCACCTGTACGCTGCCACCAACAGGCACACACGTGCGGTTTTAAAAACCAAGCACGGACGCAATAAGAACCTAACAGGTTTTTTTGGGGAGCGACAATTACAGACAAGTCAGACACTATCTGGACTGAGTGTTTTACACTGTGTACACCAGCCCCAGATATGATGAAGGCTGGTATACGGTCACCACTACCCTGCCTGCCTGCCTGCCTGTATACTGGTACAATAGTCCTGACAAGGACTCTTTTGGTCACTAGCCTGTATTCAGACCTGGCTATACCCTGCCTGTATATAGCAACAATAGTCCTGAGAAGGACTCTGCTACTGTACTCCGACCTGGCTATACCCTGCCTGCCTGTATACAACTAGAATAGTCCTGAGAAGGACTTTTGGTCACACTGTTTGCAGCCCTGCAACTGAAAAAGCTATAAAGGGCCGCAAAGCTTTCCCTGAATCAGCGACGCTCTCCCTGCACTGACAGTCTGGATAGCTGTGAGCACAGCACAGCGCGCCGGCCGATATAAAGGCTCGGTCACGCTGTGCAGGCCGGCCAATCACTGCAATTCCACAACTAACAGGGCTGTGGCATTGCAGTGGTCTGCCAGCCAATCCCTGCATGAGGGCTGGCTCTCAAAAGAGCGCCAACATGCAGAAATGAAGACCACGAGTACAGCACGAGTATCGCGAGATTACTCGGTCCCCGCCGAGCAGCCCGAGTACAGCGATACTCGTGCGAGTACCGAGTAGTGACAAGCATGCTCGCTCATCACTAGAAAACACAACTGTTACTTACCGGTAGCCGTTTTTTCCAGAACCCATGACAGCACCCTTATATTTCCTCCCTTTCTCATCCTTGGTGTGCACTTTTTCGGTGTGCTTGTGGGTGTTTAGTGGTGGTGGAGTAAGTTCTAACGATTGTTGGAGGTCCTCTCATTCTCGGTAATCAACTGACGAAGGGGAGAGGTACCGCCCTTTTATTCAGAATGGTTTCCTGTCCTTGCTGGCCGGATCCCTCTCTCTCACGTGGTGCTGTCATGGGTTCTGGAAAAACCGGCTACCGGTAAGTAACCGTTGTGTATTTATTGTATGTAAGTTTACCACCTGCTTGCTGTCTGTAATGACGTCATAGTACTTTATAAGACCCGCAACACACATCCGTTTAATTTGTACGTGTGCGGTACGTATTTGCACGTACCGGAAACACGTACACACGGAGACCCATGTTATTCAATGGTAGATGGCACACACACGGAAAATCACACGGAACGTGTGACCGTGTGGCAAGTACGGTACGTGTGTGCGCTTTTCTACACAGACGACATGTCCGTTTTTTGCCGGCAGCACGCAGGCACGGACCCGCTTTAGTCTATGGTTCCGTGCCTGCACGTACCGCACACAGAGTATGTCCGTGTTCAGCACGTTTCGTGCGTGTGCGTTTTTACACTAGCGATCTTATTTTTTGTTTTTTTAAATTAAAGTCAGTATACTTACCTTTTTCCCCTGCTGTTCTCAGTCATACTTACATTGGCGCTCGTTTTTTTTCTTCCCCCGGCTCATACCGCACCCCGATCACCAGCGCGGCGAGGAACAGCTGTGCAGAGAATACGTGGCAATAATTACTTTGAATATGCCGGCCGCTCATTAATCAATCTCGTATTCCCTGCTTTCCCCACCCACAGACGCCTGTGATTGGTTGCAGTCAGACACGCCCACCACGCTGAGTGACTGGGTGCAGTGAGACACCTGTCACAGCAGCCGGTGGGCGTGTCTATACTGTGCAGTAAAATAAATAAATAAATAATTTAAAAAAAAAACGGCGTGCGGTCCCCCCCAATTTTAATACCAGCCAGATAAAGCCATACGGCTGAAGGCTGGTATTCTCAGGATGGGGAGCCCCACGTTATTGGGAGCCCCCCAGCCTAACAATATCAGTCAGCAGCCGCCCAGAATTGCCGCATACATTATATGCGACAGTTCTGGGACTGTACCCGGCTCTTCCCGATTTGCCCTGGTGCGTTGGCAAATCGGGGTAATAAGGAGTTTTTGGCAGCCCATAGCTGCCAATAAGTCCTAGATTAATCATGTCAGGCGTCTCCCCGAGATACCTTCCATGATTAATCTGTAAATTACAGTAAATAAACACACACACCCGAACAATCCTTTATTAGAAAAAAAAACACAAACATATACCCTGGTTCACCACTTTAATAAGCCCGAAAAAGCCCTCCATGTCCGGCGTACTCCAGGATGGTCCAGCGTGGCATCCAGCTCTTCTGCATGAAGGTGACCGGAGTTGCAGAAGACACCGCCGCTCCTGTCAGCTCCACGCAGCTAATGAAGGGAATAGCGCGATCAGCTGTATTCAGCGTTGGCCGCGAGTAACCTCAGTGACAGCTCAGCTGATCGCGCTATTCCCTTCATTAGCTGCGTGGAGGTGACAGGAGCTGCGGTGTCTTCTGCAGCTCCGGTCACCTTCATGCAGCAGAGCTGGAAGCGACGCTGGACCATCCTGGAGTACGCCGGACATGGAGGGCTTTTTCGGGCTTATTAAAGTGGTGAACCAGGGTATATGTTTGTGGGGTTTTTTTTCTAATAAAGGATTGTTCGGGTGTGTGTGTTTATTTACTGTAATTTATAGATTAATCATGGAAGGTATCTCGGGGAGACGCCTGACATGATTAATCTAGGACTTATTAGCAGCTATGGGCTATTCAAAGTAATTGTTGCCGCGGATTCTCTGCACAGCTGTTCCTCGCCGCGCTGGTGATCGGGGAGCGGTAAGTATGAGAGAGGGCTGCGCACTTCAGTCACTCGGGGGATTAGCGGTCACTGGTGAATTCTTCACAGGTGACCGCTAATCAGTACGCGGCACACAGACAGAGCCGCGGCATGACAATGAAGTCGGGTGAAGTTCACCCGAGTTCATTCTCATCGCGCAACTCTGTCTGCTGTCAGCCGACATGTATCAACGACATTGTGCAACACACAAACGGACATTCCACACGGACATTCCACGTACACATACACGGGCATTTTAGACACAAACACGGACATTTTACACGTACACACGGCTCGCATACGCCATCACACGGATGCCATACGTACCAGAGAAACGCCCCAAAAAAAAACGGAACACGGACCCGAAAAACGGACCGTGTCATGGACGTTTTTTTTGCGGAAGTGTGTTTTAGGCCTAAGGGACAAAAATGTCATTATTCAACCACAAGAGGCCGCTGTTTCTTAGCACAGATGAAAGACTGCAATAGAACTAGCTCAATAGAAGGAATTACAGGGCACTGCTCCACAAATGTGCCTCCTGACAAGTGGTCAACCAAAATTCACACTTAAAAGTTATAATTCCACAACTTCAGCCTCTGCGGTTGTGCGAGAGGACTATAGCTAGGGAACTACTGATCACAGCTGCGTGCGTGGTGCTCATTCAAAGCAGTAGAAAAAAAATCTCATGGAAAATGAGGTAGAAAAAAGAACGAACACTCACCAGTTTTGCTGTGCGATGATCAGGATATTTTATTCATACTTGGAGGTTACATGCTGCGGGGAGGGGTGAGACAGGACAGCACGTTAGACAACGGCCGTTTCGCCCCATCTCCGTCGTCTAACGTGCTGTCCTGTCTCACCCCCTCCCCGCTTGCCGCAGCATGTAACCTCCAAGTATTAACGTATTAATTTAATCTGTATATCAGTCGGATAACGGTCATGTCTTTGCTTTAACTTTTAAAATCGTGCTGACAGGTTCTCTTTAAAGCAGAATTTAGTCTGCAGTTATTTGTACAGATTCTGCCCAAGAGCGGCATGAGACCAACCTTGCAGGAGTAAGGGGTACTTCTCACATAGCGAGATCGCTAGCGAGATCGCTGCTGAGTCACAGGTTTTGTGACTTACCAGTGACCTCGTCAGCGATCTTGCTGTGTGTGACACTAAGCAGCGACCTGGCCCTTGCTTTGAAATCGCTGATCATTACACACAGTGCTGGTTCATTTTTTGCTCGTTGCTCTCCCGCTGTGAAGCACACATCGCTGTGTTTGACAGCGAGAAAGCAACGATCTGAATGTGCACTGAGCAGGGAGCCGGTGTCTGGAAGCTGTGGACGCTGGTAACCAAGGTACACATCGGGTAACTAAGCGAATCTCTTTGCTTGGTTACCTGATATTTACCTTGGTTACTAGCGTACGCCGCTCTCAGGCTGCCAGTGCTGGCTCCCTGCACACGTAGCCATAGTACACATCGGGTAACTAAGCGAAGCGCTTTGCTTAGTAACCCGATGTGTAACCTGACTACGAGTGCAGGGAGCCAGCGCTAAGCGGTGTGCGCTGGTAACCAGGGTAAATATCGGGTAACCAAGCAAAGCATTTTGCTTAGTTACCCGATATTTACCTTGGTTATTAAGCGCAGCATTGTTTCCACGAGTCGCTGGTGGCTGGTCACTGGTCGCTGGTGAGATCTGCCTGATTGACAGCTCACCAGCAATCATGTAGCGACGCACCAGCGATCCTGACCAGGTCATATCGTGGTCGGAATCGCTGGTACGTCGTTTAGTGAGACGGTACCCTAAGAAGGGCTGTAAAAACAAACTACAGAATGACTGCCATAAAAAGACGTATTAGCATTAGGATTAGGAGATAATGTTAGGTCTGTCATAGAAATGAGCTTGTTTTACAGCACAGTGCCTGATGAGTAATTGTTTCTTTCTTTTCCTCTTTGCAGATTTGTGTGACCATGCCGTGCACATAGCACATGATGAACTTTGAACTTCTGTTTCTACCTCTTAGATGATCCATAAAGCTTTACAGAAAAGGGAAATATAATGGAATGTGAATGATAGTACTTTTTGTTTCTTACATATTTTTTACATTAAAAGAAAAAGTAGTTACTTTGTCAACAATCATTGTGTGCATTTATTTTACATTTCTTTGTATCTGGACATAAAATGACTTCTGGACTTCAGTCTCGCACAAATAGCATTTTACCTGTTTCAGGATCCCACCAATTATAACCCTTAAAGTCAAAAATCAAAAACCATTTAGGCCTCAATTCATTTAAACTGGGTGTTGTTTGTGCCAGTCATAATAAAGGTTTCTTACTGTATAAGAGGCACCTGATTCATTTAGAAGAGCACTCCACTTTAGTGAAACAGTTGCATCTTGCTAGCAGAGTGTGCTTTTCCATAAACCTTACTCTAGTCATTGACTGGTGTGGGATTTTTTTGCATATAGGTGATTTCCGTACACCACTCCACTGTTCGTACTTACTTGGTACAATTCTCCATCAAGTTGTAAAGTTCCAATAAATTCAAGGAAGTGCAAGGCACCGAAGCTCTTCCTCCACAGAAAACTTTATTGATCCCAACATACACGTAAAATAGATTAAAAAAAATGCAAAGTTTCAGCCAGGGGAGGGCCTTTATCAAGCCATTAAAAGGGTGTGTGGAGGAAGATCTTTGGTGCCTTGCATTTCTTTGAATTTATTGGGGTAAGATTTCTGGTGTAAGGTACGACCTGTCCAGTAATGAATTAGACAAGTGTGTGTTGCGGAGCTAGCTGGTACTAACATGAAAGTACAAGAAGTTGCACACTTTTTGAACAACTTCACATTACACAAATTTTGCGTCTTTTACATCGGAAATGTGGCATAAATGGTATTATACACTGGTCACAAACACTTTTTATTGACTCCTTGATATCTGAGAGTGGCTAAACATACAAACCCTTCAAAACTGAAGAAATGAGCGGCACACTTGTTGGTATAAGTGCAATGTGTAGGTGCACATTCACACTGTGGCCACTGATACAAAACCTCATAAAATAGACAAACAAATGAGCTAATATGTAAATAAATTATGCCCATACTAGCGTCCCCACGCTGTCCTGCCTCCCCTCCTGGCGGAGACGTCTGTTCTCTCACCTGCCCGGCCGTCCTGCAGTGGTTCCTCCTTCCTCAATTCATCCTGCTGTCTCCCAGGGCCTGCACACACTACACAGACCTCCAGGGAATGCCCGTAGGCTGTGTGCACAGCCATGCCCCTTTTCTTAAAGGGCCAATATGTCCTGACCCAGAATTGCCTCTCAGGCCAGTTGAGACCTTTGGATAGATGCCTCATCAACAAATTCCTAATGTTGCTAGTTCTCAGGTCCGATTGTGCTGCTGTCATTTCGCTGTCTTCTGCTGCTGATTCGTATCTGTGTTTTAGTGCATTACGAGTCTGCTACTGCTGCAACCATCCACACCAGCCAGCTAACAAAATATCCGCTGCTGCAAGTATTCACGCTGGCCGCCTGCCTCTGCCGCAAGTATCCTCTTCGGCTGCTGCAACCGCATCCATCCATCCTGGCCAAATCTACGACACTGGTTGCTGTTGCTACAACCAGAGACTATATTGTATCCGTGGGGCCAGCTGCCAAGGTACCACAGATCCCCTGGTGCTACCCTCTGCCAGCTGCTTACCAGCTTGTGTACCTATTGCCACCTACAGTGGCTTTAGTGAGGACTCAGCGGCCAGTCTAGTTCGCTCCTCTAGGCAATTGAACGGTATCTTCGGTCCAGTGAACCCGCTAATCCTGTGCTTGCCCCACAAGCATAACATATAAATTTTACTATTTACTTACTGCAGAGTATTTGCTCATTTGTTTTCATCCTAGATTTTATATTTACAATGCTCAGTATAAATGAGTACACACCTTTTGGAAAGGGAGATTTTAATATCTTACTGAACATAAGAACAATTTCCCAAATTTTGACAAGACTGCTTTTCATAAAGCCTTTTTTTAGCAAATAATGTGAAAGTAAAGTTCTATTTATTAATTTTCATTTCAACATCATCAGTTTTACTCGAATTAGTTGATTCAAAAAGAAATATACCCCTCATCTAAAACTACTACATCTAGTATTTTGTGTGACTTCCATAATTTCTAAGGACAGTACCAAGCCTTCTAGGCATGGAATTAACAAGTTGGTGACCTGATGCATCATTTTCATCCATTCTTCAAGAATGACCTCTTTTAGAGCCTGGATTCTGGATGCTGACTATTGTCAGAACTCATGTCTCTTCAGAACTCACCATAGTTGTTCAATTGGGCTCACATCAGGAGACATACTTGGCCACTTAATCAGTTTTTGCCCTGTTCTTTTGAGGTCACTATTACATTTCTGTAGATGTGTGTTTTCGATCCTTGTCAAGTTGAAAAAGTCCACATCTGCCAAGGTCAAGAAGTGATGGTGGTATCATGAATTCACAGATGTATTGCTCTACATCGAAAGAGAAGATACTATCCATGAAATGTAGCTCCCAAACAGCACTCATGCAGCCCCACATACGGACACTGCCACCATTATGTTTCAGTGTAGACATCTTCCATTTTTCTTTCTACTCCGTCATTGCAAAGCCATAAAGTTTTGAAGCGATCATATCCAAAAATCTTTATCGTGCTCTCATCACTATAGAGTTCTCTTATTCTTCGTATTTTTCAGTATGGACCCTGGCAAATTGTAGACTTGGTGTTTTTTTGTGCACTGGCTTTAGGAGAGGCTTCCTTCCTGTATGACATCCATGAATGCCATTCCCTGCAGTGTGGCTTTCTACTTCTTGAGCTATCTGCAGTGAACTTGCATATCAATTTTTCAATCCTTCTCATCTGAAGACACTCCTATTTAGGTGTTATCTTATGTGGTCGGCTTGGGCATATCTCTGAGATCATTTCAGTTCTATCTTTGTTAAAATTTTGTACCACTATTGCTGCAGTATTCTGACTGATAAATTAAAGCTTTGCTGGTGATCTTGTAGCCATCAGCTTTCTAAAAAGAAATGATTTTCTTTCTCCGGTCTTGGGACATTTTTCTTCTGTGGTTTCATTGCTGACAGCATGAAATGGTAAGGGGTTTTCTTTAAAGGTAACCAATCACCAGGATTTTTGTATATAAGCTAAAGCCAGTGCTATACTGGCACTATCAGGCTGATTCTATACATACCTGTAGTGATCAGCTCGGATGTTTAGGTTTTGAAATCCAAGAAAGTGAAGTTTGTAAAATCAGCAGCTTCTTGAGTGACAGTTGCAGTGGAGCAGATCATATATTCATAGTTATCCCCTCCCCCTGTTAGAATTAGCATAAGTATTATACAAACGACTCACTTTGTCTAGAAGGACCAGGGTCTATTATATTTCTAATCTGTCCAGCGGCTTCCAGCTGAACTCTTGCTGTGATATTTGTCTGGACTACTGTAAGGGTACCTTCACACTTAGCGATGCAGCAGCGATCCGACCAGCGATCTGACCTGGTCAGGATCGCTGCTGCATCGCTACATGGTCGCTGGTGAGCTGTCAAACAGGCAGATCTCACCAGTGAACAGCCTCCAGCCAGCAGCGACGTGCAAGCGACGCTGCGCTTGCACGGAGCCGCCGTCTGGAAGCTGCGGAGACTGGTAACTAAGGTAAACATCGGGTATGGTTACCCGATGTTTACATTAGTTACCAGCGTACACCGCTTAGCTGTGTGTGCAGGGAGCAGGGAGCGCTGGCTCCTTGCTCTCCTAGCTGCTGTACACATCGGGTTAATTAACCCGATGTGTACAGCAGCTACATGTGCAGAGAGCAGGGAGCCGCGCACACTGCTTAGCGCTGGCTCCTTGCTCTCCTAGCTGCTGTACACATCGGGTTAATTAACCCGATGTGTAATGCAGCTACATGTGCAGAGAGCCGAGCCGGCAGCACAGGCAGCGTGAGAGCTGCAGAGGCTGGTAACTAAGGTAAATATCGGGTAACCACCTTGGTTACCCGATGTTTATCTTGGTTACAAGCTTACCTCAGCTGTCAGACGCCGGCTCCTGCTCCCTGCTCGCTTCATTTGTCGCTCTCTCGCTGTCACACACAGCGATCTGTGTGTCACAGCGGGAGAGCGCCTTTGAAGAAAACGAACCAGGGCTGTGTGTAACGAGCAGCGATCTCGCAGCAGGGGCCAGATCGCTGCTCATTGTCACACACAGCGAGATCGCTAATGAGGTCACTGCTGCGTCACAAAAAGCGTGACTCAGCAGCGATCTCGGCAGCGAGCTCGCTGTGTGTGAAGCACCCCTAAAGGCTCAGTCACACTAAACAACTTCCAGCGATCCCAACAACGATACAACCTGATAGGGATCGCTGGTAAGTTGCTAGGAGGTCGCTGGTGAGATGTCACACTAAGCGACGCTCCAGCGATCCCACCAGCAACCTGACCTGGCAGGGATCGCTGGAGCGTCGCTACACGTGGAAGCATGCTGTGCTTGGTAACTAAGGTAAATATCGGGTAACCAACCCAATATTTACCTTGGTTACCAGCGCACACCTAGCCACAGTACACATGGGGTTAATTACCCGATGTGTACTACAGCTACATGTGCAGGCAGCAGGAGCCGGCACTGACAGCTGAGAGCGGCGGAGGCTGGTAACGAAGGTAAATATCGGGTAACCAAGGTAAGGGCTTCTTGGTTACCCGATGTTTACATTGGTTACCAGCGTCCGCAGATGTAGGCTCCTGCTGCCTGCACATTTAGTTGTTGCTGTCTCGCTGTCACACACAGCGATGTGTGCTTCACAGCGGGAGAGCAACAACTAAAAAATGGTCCAGGACATTCAGCAACAACCAACGACCTCACAGCAGGGGCCAGGTTGTTGCTGGATGTCACACTAAGCAACATCGCTAGCAAGTTGTGCATCAGCAGCGATGTTGCTTAGTGTGACGGTACCTTAAGTGTGACCAATCCATTTATATATGTATGACAATTTTTTGCACTTACAGTTTACTTTTAGAATAAATTAGATAATATGAAATACAGACGTACATCATAAATGTGTCAAAAATTGACCGGAATCACCATATTAACAGTTTATAGCAAGGATTGATTCAGTCCAAGAATCTATACAATATAATCAATAATGCAAACAAGGGTTTGAAAAAATACAAAAGTATTTATTAATCATTGTGACACATGGAGGACATACACAGAAGGAAGGTGAGTTAAAATCAAGACAGCAAAACAAAGGGCGGTGTTAAAGAGGGGCGGGACCTTGTTAAGGGATATAAATCCCATACAAATCGGACTGTAGTAGAAAAAAGCTCAACCTTGCAGAAGGGTACAAATCATAAATAGCAGAGATCAAAGGTATAGGGGACCATATATATTAACCCTTAAAAAGGGATTGGAATGTCAAATAAATAGCAATGGTTTGACTGCACAATAATAAAATAAGAATCTTAATGTGGTCAGATGCAAGTATCACAATAAGATGGTAATAGAAACTGAATCAAAAGTGATTAATACTTGTAAGATATATATATAGTGAATTGCAGCCAGATACATTAATGGGTATTAACAATATGTACATGTAATAGGTCATAACCAAATGTAAATGGGAGCAATCACTTTTTTGAAAAACAGCGAGTGGAACATGCAAAAAGGACTAAATAGTCCACCAGCCATAATAACATTGCCATTGCATATATACCAGGTTCAGGTAGACATAGAATGAATGAGGGTCCACTGACCGCTGCAGAAAAAGCAAGGAGCTTAGAGCAGGGATTATACCCACCAAGGTAAAGAGGTCCCACCGGAGTACACCGCCCACACCTGACGCGCGTTTCGCAACGGCTTCGTCCGAGGTGTGGGAAGCTGTGAGTCCGGTGGCCTTAAATCATCCCCAAGCGTCACCTACCAGCCTATGGCGGCGCACGTCGGCCCAGCGGCGCCCATCACCACCCGCGCCCCGGCGTCCAGGAGTCCGCGGTGCGCAATCGCGAACCACGGGCGCCTATTGGACACCGGGCGCAGGGGGAGGGGACTCCACGGGCCGGCGCGCGCACAGGTCGGAGGTAAACACTTACCCGTCTCAAGTGGCGCACGTCAGTACAGCGACGCCCATCTTCATCAGCGCGTCGGCGTCCAGGGAACCATGTTGCGCAAGCGCAACTGATGGAAACCTGTTGGACGTCAGGTGCTGGGAGGAGGGGAGTCACGGAGCCAGCGCGCGCACAGACGTGAGGCAGAGGGCGATATGATGGAAGAGGGCAAAAATGGATATACATATAGTTAAGCAGTCAAAGACTAATAGACATAATTTTTATACATATACAACATGTGCTCTATGCTGCAGAAACGACAATATTAGCAATAGAAGATATACCAAATAAGCAATAAAGAATGTATAGATGAATGTTATGGAAGTTTCCCAGATGCCTTCATGAAAATATATCAGCAGATGTAAATTCCTCAGCAAAGATTGTAGCAAAGGGAAGGGGGAGGGGAAGAGGATGGGAGCGGGGAGAGAAAAAGACCACCGGATCTATAAGAAGAATAATAGAGAAATTAAAATCAAGGTTTTTAGCAAAGGACACCGGCACAACCAGATGCCACAAAAAAATGCACAAATTGCATATATACAATGTTAAAATTAGTGGCATGAGCTGCAGGACAAAAGGCAAAACCAGGTGAGACAATCATCAACAAAGGAAGGGCTTGAAGCTAACAACATCATTGAGGCCCAATGGCTTAATGGTGTTTAGGATGGTAATCCATCTAGCCTCCCTCTTATATAAATTGTTTTTAATATTGCCCCCCCCTAATCCCCAAGTTCACCTTATCAATACCACGGAATTTGAGGCACCTCCAATTGCAAGCATGTTTTTCTTTGAAGTGCTTGGGGATGTTCTTGAGCAAAAGTATCTCATCAGGCTTCTGGAGCCTGGCCGCGTTTTTGATATCGCGGACATGCTCCAGAATCCCTACCCTCAATTCACGTGTGGTGAGACCTATGTATATTAGGCCACATGGACACGTGGCCCAATATATCACATTGGAGGACCGGCAATTGATAAAATGCATGATATGATATGTCTTTGAAGGAGTTCCAAAAATCATAGGCCTGGTCCATTTGTGGGCATGGACCACAGTCACCACATGAGACGGACCCATGTCTGGAACCGCCACATGTCAAGAATGTGGTGCTGGGCCTAGGTGTATAGTGGCTCCTCACGATAAGGTCTCTCAATGTCTTAGATCTTCTGGGGGTAATGGCAGGTCTGGATGTCAGAAAGGAGGCCAAGTCATGATCAGCCATTAGGATAGGCCAATATTTTGATATTATTGTTGACATCTCACGCCATTGTGCATGATATAGCGTGATCAATCGGATCATATCATCAGTGGCCTTAGGTTTGGTCCTGAGAAGATCATCGCGGACCGATCCTTTGGCTCTTTCATAACCTTTTTGGATAGTTTGGCGGGAATAATGTCTTGCCTCAAACCTCCTGATCAAATTGTGCGATTGCTTCTCGAATAAGGCGTCACTTGAGCAAATTCTGCGTGCCCTTATTAACTGTCCAGTGGGAATCGAATTAATTACCTGAAATGGATGTGATGATTTGGCACTTAGTAACGAATTAGTCGCAGTAGTCTTGCGGTGAATATCGGTGCAAAGCGAACCATCCTCTCCCCTTGTGATTAGGACATCCAAGAACTCGATTTTTTCAGCACTGGAGAAAAAGGTAAGTTTGATATTTTTAGTGTTGACGTTGAGTCGCTGCATAAATAAGTCCAATTGGTGGACCTCCCCCTGCCAAATCAAAAAAATATCATCAATAAAGCGCAGCCACATGTGGACTGCGCCAAATTGAGAAACCGGAAAAATGATGGACCGTTCCCAATGTCCAAGAAAGAGGTTCGCATATGAGGGCGCACAAGATGCCCCCATCGCGACTCCTCTCTCTTGGAGATAGAAACGGTCCTTAAATAAAAAGAAATTATGAGTAAGAATAAATTTCAGTAGTAACAGGAGGAGGTCCACCAATTCACCATCAAGACTTGTAGTGCGGAGAAAAAAATTCCGCCGCCTCAATGCCATCATCATGGTTAATGGACGTATACAGCGACTCAACGTCAGCTGTCACCATTATTATATCGGTCTCCAACATCAAACCATCCAGCCTGTTTAATAGTTCAGTGGAATCACGAATATAAGATGGTAAAGTAATCACCAGGGGCTGGAGGTAATGGTCCAAAAACCTACATGCTGGTTCGCAAAAATTGTTGTTACCGGAGACTATGGGTCTCCGTGGTGGGCATTTTTAGGCTTTTGTGTACCTTGGGAAGAAAGTACATGGTTGGGATGGTGGGGAATTCAACCAGTAATCCCTCAAATATAGATTTTGGGATGATGCCTTTCTCAAAGGCCAGTTGAAGGATATCAAAAAGTTCGCCCTGAAAACGGTGGGAAGGGCTACTTTTCAATTTAGAGTAGCATGACCTGTCATTTAGTTGCCTAAAGGCCTCTATCTCATCTCCAGCGGCTTCCAGCTGAACTCTTGCTGTGATATTTGTCTGGACTACTGTAAGTGTGACCAATCCATTTATATATGTATGACAATTTTTTGCACTTCCAGTTTACTTTTAGATTAAGTAGGCCTCTGCTTATTGTAAACAATAATATTAAGGGTATGTGCGCACGTTGCGTTCTGTGCAGTGCGGAAAAGAACGCACCCTCTAAAACTGTAAACACTGCTTTGGAAAAAAAAAGCATCCAAAACGCATGCATTTTGGATGCATTTTGCATGCGTTTTGCATGCATTTTGCATGCGTTTTGGATGCTTTTTTTGCCGTGCGGTCCCACGGCAATTGAGCTCTGCAAAATGCCCGCTGACAGCAGACAGAGTCGTGCGATGAGAATGAACTCGGATAAACTTCACCCGACTTCATTGTCATCCCGCGGCTCTGTCTCTGTGTCGCATCCTGATTAGCGGTCACCCGTGAAGGACTCACCGAGGACTCACCGGTAACCGCAACTCACCTGTGACATCATTGCTGATCGCGCAGCTCACTTCAGTCACTTGGGCGACTTGCTGTCACAGTTGGAGGATCCAGCGGTGGCCGCGGGTAACCTGACTGACGTCATCGCTGATGGTGCGGCTCACTTCAGTTGCTGCGTGGAGCTGACAGAGAGTGGTCTGGTCTGTGACCGCTCCTGTCAGCTTCATGTAGCAGAGCTGAGAGCGTCGTGGGATGTCATGTGAATTACGCCGGACCTGGATGGGTATTTGGGGGTTAATAAAGTGGTGAAAGAGGGTGGGGTTTTTTTGTCTTTTATTTCAAATAAAGGATTTTTTTAGGGTGTACAGTACAGACCAAACATTTGGACACACCTTCTCATTCAAAGAGTTTTCTTTATTTTCATGACTCTAAAAATTGTAGATTCACATTGAAGACATCAAAACTATGAATGAAAACATGTGGAATGAAATACTTAAAAAAGTGTGAAACAACTGAAAATGTGTCTTATATTCTAGCTTCTTCAAAGTAGCCACCTTTTGCTTTGATTACTGCTTTGCACACTCTTGGCATTCTCTTGATGAGCTTCAAGAGGTAGTCACCGGAAATGGTCTTCCAACAAATCTTGAAGAAGTTCCCAGAGATGCTTAGCACTTGGCCCTTTTGCCTTCACTCTGCGGTCCAGCTCACCCCAAACCATCTCGATTGGGTTCAGGTCTGGTGACTGTGGAGGCCAGGTCATCTGGCATAGCACCACATCACTTTCCCTCTTAGTCAAATAGCCCTTATACAGCCTGGAGGTGTGTTTGGGGTCATTGTACTGTTAAAAAATAAATGATGGTCCAACTAAACGCAAACCGGATGGAATATCATGCCGCTGCGAGATGCTGTGGTAGCCATGCTGGTTCAGTATGCCTTCAATTTTGAATAAATCCCCAACAGTGTCACCAGCAAAGCACCCCCACACCATCACACCTCCTCCTCCATGCTTCGCGGTGGGAACCAGGCATGTAGAGTCCATCCGTTCACCTTTTGAATAAAGACACAGTAGTTGGATCCAAAGATCTCAAATTTGGACTCATCAGACCAAAGCACAGATTTCCACTGGTCTAATGTCCATTCCTTGTGTTCTATAGCCCAAACAAGTCTCTTCTACTTGTTGCCTGTCCTTAGCAGTGGTTTCCTAGCAGCTATTTTACCATGAAGGCCTGCTGCACAAAGTCTCCTCTTAATAGTTGTGTCCAAACTTTTGGTCTGTACTGTATATACAGTTGAAACCAGAAGCTTACATACACTATCTATTAAGACACATATGACTGTGCTTTGGCCTGATGAGTCCAAATTTGAGATCTTTGGATCCAACCACCGTGTCTTTGTAGAAAAGGTGAATGGATGGACTCAACATGGCTGGTTCCCACCGTGAAGCATGGAGGAGGAGGTGTGATGGTGTGGGGGTGATTTGCTGGTGACACTGTTGGGGAATTATTCAAAGTTGAAGGCATACAGAACCAGCATGCCTACCACAGCATCTTGCAGCGGCGTGCTATTCCATCCAGTTTGCGTTTAGTTGGACCATCATTTATTTTTCAACAGGACAATGACCCCAAACACACCTCCAGGCTATGTAAGGGCTATTTGACTAAGAAGGAGAGTGATGGGGTGCTACGCCAGATGACCTAGTCTCCACAGTCACGAGACCTGAACCCAATCGAGATGGTTTGGTGTGAGCTGGACCGCAGAGTGAAGGAAAAAGGGCCAACAAGTGCTAAGCATCTCTGGGAACTCCTGCAAGACTGTTGGAAAACCATTTCCGGTGACTACCTCTTGAAGCTCATCAAGAGACTGCCAAGAGTGTGCAAAGTAGTAATGAAAGCAAAAGGTGGCTACTTTGAAGAACCTAGAATATAAGACATATTTTCAGTTGTTTCACACTTTTCTAAGTATTTCATTCCACATGTTTTAAATCATAGTTTTGATACCTTCAATGTGAATCCCCAATTTTCAGAGTCCTGAAAATAAAGAAAACTCTTTGAATGAGAAGGCGTGTCCAAACTTTTAGTCTGTACTGTGTGTGTGTATATATATATATATATATATATATATATATATATAAAAACACCATTTTCTGATTTTCTCACCATAGTTTGTAGAAATTTGGGCCCATTCAGCCTGACAGAACTGGTGTAACTGAGCCATGTTTGTAGGCCGCCTTGCTCACACCGGCCTTTTTAGCTTTACACATAAATTTTCAATGGGGTTGAAATCAGGGCTTTGTGATGGCCACTCCAAAACATTGACTTTGTTATCCTTAAGCCATTTTGTAGCCAGTTTGGCAGTATGCTTTGGAACATTGTTAATTTGGAAGACCAATTTCCGTCCAAGCATTAAGCTCTTGGCTGATGTCATGAGATGTTGCTTCAGTATTGTCACATAATCTTCTTTCTTCATGATGCCATCTATTTTGTGAAGTTCACCAGTCCCTCCTGCAACAAAACAACCATTTGGCAAATATAAATAATTTTGGTAATCCTAATTGGCCTAAAATGGGAAAGGTTTATTCTGATTTCATGTTAAATATTGAGAATAACATACCGTATTTTTCGGACCATAAGACACACTTTTTTCCCCCCAAATGTTGGGGGAAAGGGGGGTGCATTTTATTGTCTGAATGTGGCTGCGGGGAATGAGGGTGCTGTGGTGGAGCGGGTCATCGGGGGCACGAGCAGGCTGTAGCAGCCTGCCGTGACCACGTGGACCCGCTCATTTAATATGCATGCCCATCACCCGCCCATCATCCCTCAGCGTTGAAGCAGGCACTGACAGGTGGGCGGGGTGATGGGCGGGGGATAAACAGCAGGCCCGCATGATCACCCCTGGCAACTACGGCCTGGAGTGATCATGTGCGGCTGTATTCACTGCTCCCCGCGCATCATCATCAGCGCGGGGAGCAGTGAATCAGTGTACAGTACTCACCGTTCCCCCGCAGCATCGCTCGTCCTCCCGTATGTGTCAGCGGCAGCGCCGCTGAGTGGAGCCGTCCCCGTTGCCCTGCTGCATCGCGATCATCTCCTGTGTCTGTGCCGGCGGCTGGGTGGAGACTAGCGGCGCGCACAGCGATGACGTCATCGCTGTGCACACGTGTCCACACGCAGCTGCCGGCACAGACACAGGAGATGATCGTGATGCAGCAGGGTAACGGGAACGGCTCCACTCAGCGGCGCTGCCGCTGACACAGACGGGAGGACGAGCGATGCTGCAGGGAGTGAGGTAAGGTGAGGTGAGTATGAACGTTTATTTTTTTATGTGCCACAGGATGCGGCCATACACCAGGATGGGGGTATATTATGAGCAGGATGGGGGTCATATGAGCAGGATGGGGGTCATATGAGCAGGATGGGGGCACATGAGCAGGATGGGGATGGGGACATATGAGCAGGATGGGGGCATATCAGCAGGATGGGGGCATATCAGCAGGATGGGGTCATATGAGCAGGATGGGGGCATATGAGCAGGATGGGAGTATATGAGCAGGATGGGGGTATATTATGAGCAGGATGGGGGTATATAGCAGGATGGGGCCATATGCCATGATGGGTTATATAGCAGGATGCGGCCATATGCCAGTATATAGCAGGATGCGGCCATATGGCAGGATGACGGTATATAGCAGGATGAGGGACATATACTGTATATACAAGGCAGGAGGATCATTACCAGGATGGGGCACCTTAGTAGAGAATTTGGGGACATTACCCCCATAACAGTGTCAGCAGCAGATCCTCGCCCCATAACAGTGTGTCATGACCACATTTTTTGCTTAAAATTTTATTTTCCTATTTTCCTCCTCTAAAACCAGGGTGCGTCTTATAGTCCGAAAAATACGGTACATATGTGTCTTTTTAGATAGTGTATGTGTCGCGGGCGGAGGGGGGGACGCCGCGCTCTCCCACTGCTCGGGTCCTGCTGCCGCGGCTGCCGCGGCCTGCTGCTGCTCGGTGGCTCGAGCGATGGGCCGGATCCCGGGGACTCGAGCGGCGCTCCTCACCCGTGAGTGAAAGGGGATTGGTTTTTGGGATTGTTTATTGTCCGTGACGCCACCCACGGTTGTGGTGATTGTGTGGACACCACCGCTGCTCTGTATGGGGATCCCGGGAGCGGTGACAGGGAGCAGCAAAGTTGTTGGTTCTCCCCTCCGTGGGTAGGGGGTAGTTGTCCCGGGGCCCAGTGATGAGGTGAATGATGAGGGATGGTGGGGCCGGTGCAGGGCTTGACGGGGTGCAGGGACGCGGGGGCAGCGCTGTGCCTCACGGCACTGTGGTACTCACTCAGCCTGAGACGGTGACACAGTTCTCGGTAAAACACACGGCTGGAAAGACGGTTCCCACGGACGGCTGCAGATGCTTTTCCCCAGTAGTTGACGGTGACGGTCCCTTTTCCTGCACCTAAGATGATGATGGTAGCGATGGGTTCCCACCGGTAACCCGCTCCCCGACTTGGTTATGGGCCGGAGGAGCCCTACTTTGCCCGCAGGCGCTGGCCCTGAGAAACTGGTGCCCTGGCGGTGGCGGTGTCTCTCTCTAACGGTTGGACTGTTGCCTTCAATCGGGACTTGGTTGTTGGGAGACCCAGAGGTCCCCTTCACTGACGGATTTGGCAAATTCACGGCGACTCCTAGCTTTGCCGGGATCCGAAAGGCCCCTGCCAATGGTGCTGACTGCTCTTTGTATACCGCTCCGGTACCGCCGGGCCACCACCCATCCACGGTCCTTCCGGCAACCTCCAAGCAGCCCCTCCTGCAGATGGTCACCGCCGTCTGCTGACCTTGCTGTCTCAGTCCGGGGCACACACCCGGACCAACTGCAGGCTTTCTTAACTGTTCCTTTTTCTGTCACTACTCTCACTTGCTCCTCTACCACTTCCTTCTACTTCTACCTCTCAGACTGATCTTGCTTCTCACTCAAGCCCTGCCTGAGCTAAACTGCCTGGTTTTCCCGCCTCCAGGGCTGTGACCTCCTCGGTGGGCGGAGCCAACCGCCTGGCCCACTCCCTGGTGTGGACATCAGCCCCTGGAGGAAGGCAACAAGGATTTTTGTGTAGCTTTGGTGTACCTAACTGGGGTGTAGGGTGTGGTGGTGTCATGACCTGTGACCCCTGGCTTGCCCAGGGCGTCACATTCCCCCTTAACAAAATGCAGACTGTCCGCAGGCTGCCTGTCCAACACCGGTTTTATTTTCTGAAAAGATATAAAAAGACATGACATACAAGTAAAATAACTTCATCCCACATCGGGAGGTTCAGTTCTTAAACGTTACTAACATTTTCAACGGTTGCGGCTGCCGCTCTCTCCCACCCAAGTAACCTGGCCCTGATGCTGCCCCTAAAACCCAGGCAGCACCCCTTGACCCCAGTCCTGAACCAGTTACCCGAGCGGGATCTGTCCTTCCCCTCCAGAGGGTAGCCACCGGTTCCTGTGGTGGCTGGGCCCCAGCCTGCTCCACTGCGGGCCCTCCCTCCAACCTGCCTCTCCGGAGGCGGTAACGGTTAGCTGCACAACAGATTTTATTTACAAGCCACTAAGTTTGTGGTTGCCCTGCAAGTTCACGGGCTTGTCCATAGAAGTTTCTATGCAGCTAGATGGTCCCACGGGGACAACAATGCCGGCAACGGCCGGTTCCAATCACATGGCTAATCAGGTTACTGTTCGGTAATCAATTTTCATTTTTATTCTTTGTCAAATATTTTAAAACTTTCAAACGCACACAGACTTCCTCCCCCTTTTAAAGGACGGTTTCCCTGTACCTAAGTGGGAGTCTACCTAGGTTGGGACGGGTGGACCTCCGGGGTCCGGTGTAAGTGGGGCTAGGCAGTGGGGCAGAGGGAACAATCAGTTCCTCCTCCCTGCTATCGTGTGGGGCAGGCGGAGGCATAGGGGAGCTGGGTACAGGTTCATCCCTGGGCACTGGCACTGGTTCTGGCTCACGGTTGACCGCCTCCATCACTTCTTCATCCACAGGTTGTGGGAACAGTATCACTGGAAGAATCACCGCGCCGTTCTGTGTAGGCCAATCTGCTGGGAAGTCACCCATCACAGTGTGGATCACCTCTTTTGCCTTCTCTGCTGGTGGAGGAACCGGTACTTCAGGTGTTGCCCTCAATGCTGGTTGGCACCTTTTCAGATGGTATCGAGAAACCGTGGCCAAAGTGCCCCCTTGGTCACGACTGATCTGGTAGGCCTTCCCATCCTCCCATCCTGTGGGCTGTATGACGTATGGGGTTTGTTCCCATTGATCATCCAGCTTGTGGGTGTTCCTCTTCCGCTTTAACACCACATCTCCAGGCTGGAAAGGGCCTGCAGACGCCTTCTGATTGAAGAGCCGCTCCTGTTGTTCTCGACTCCGACTTAAATTCTTCTCCACATACTCCTGGATCTGTCGGTACTGCACCCTCCGCCGGGTGTCCCATTCAGCCGTCGAGGGGAGCGTCTCTGGGGCTTCCAGTCCCATTTCCAGGTCCACCGGCAGTCGGCCGGGCCGAGCCCTCATCAGATTTGCTGGTGTGCACTTCGTTGAGCTAGACGGGATATTGTTGTACATATCGACCAAGTCAGGCAGCTTCTCCGGCCACAGGTTCCGCTCTTCCAGCGGCAACGTTCTGAGGAGGCCAAGGACCAAATGGTTCATCTTCTCACACATACCGTTGGTCTGGGCATGGTAAGGCGTGGTCCGGATCTTCTTGCAGCCGTACAGCTGACAGAACTCATGGAACAACTCCTCCTCAAAGGCTGGGCCTTGGTCGGTAAGCACCTTCTCAGGGTATCCATGGGGTCGACAGAAGTAAGCTTGGAACGCTCTAGCGGCGGTACGGCCGGTTAAGTCCTTGACCGGGACAACCACCATGAACCGGGAGTAATGATCTACTATGGTCAGAGCGTAAGTGTACCCACTTCGGCTGGGGGTGAGCTTTACATGGTCCAAGGCGACCAGCTCCAGCGGTTGATGTGTAATGATCGGGCGTAGGGGAGCCTTCTGGCTAGCTTCGTCCTTCCTCCTCAACGTACAAGGACCGCACTCTCGACACCAGGCCTCCACAGACTCCCGCATCCCACTCCAATAGAACCGCTCCCTCAACAGCATCTCCAGCTTCTTCCATCCGAAGTGTCCGGCACCATCATGGTACGCCTGCAGAACAGTGGGTACATCAGCTTGGGGAATAACCAACTGGCGGATCTTCTCATGAGTTTTCGGGTTGATCAACTCACGGTACAACTTCCCTTGATGTAGATACAGCCGGGTCCGTTCCTTCCACAAGCGTTGGGCTTCAGCTGGGGCGGCAGGGTCCATCCCAGCAGCGCCTTGCTCCACCAGGGTCTTGACTAGGCGGACAGCGGGCGCCTGATTTTGAGCTTCCTGCCACTCCTGACTGGGCAGCGGATCCAGGTTCACCCGTTATTGGTGGACATGTACCTTCTCAGTTGGTGGCTGGTGAAATGCAGGCAACTCGATCTCTTCGAGGTCATCATCCTCGCACCCTCCTTCTGACAAGTGGGGCACCCGAGAGAGTGCATCAGCATTAATGTTGACACGACCGGCCCTGTATTTGATTTTGAAGTCATAGTTGGCTAGTCTGGCCACCCACTGCTGCTCCAACGCGCCCAACTTGGCCATGTCCAGGTGAGTCAACGTATTGTTATCCGTGAAAGCGGTGAATTTTGCTGCGGCCAAGTAGTGGCGGAACCGCTCGGTGATCGCCCACACCAGTGCCAGGAGCTCGAGATTGAAGGAGCTGTAGTTCTCAGGGTTCCTTTCAGTCGGCCGGAGTTTTCGGCTAGCATAGGCAAACACTTTCTCCTTTCCATCCTGGACCTGGGACAGGACTGCCCCCAAACCCACATTGCTGGCGTCTGTGTAGAGGATGAATGGGCAGCCGTAGTCAGGGTACGCTAGGACCTCTTCTCCAGTCAAGGCCGCTTTCAGCTGGCGGAAGGATTCCTCATGCCTGTCCTCCCACACCAGTGGGGCTCCGATGGGTCTACCACCTTTGGTCTGTCCCACGAGGAGGTCTTGCATGGGAGCAGCCATCTTCGTGTACCCCTTGATGAAGCGTCGGTAGTACCCCACCAGACCCAAAAACTGCCTTACTTCCCTCACGGTGGTTGGTCTTGGCCAGTCCTGGATGGCAGTGATCTTCTCAGGGTCGGGGGCGACACCTTCCGCACTCACCACATGCCCCAGGTACTGCACTCTGGGTTTCAGCAGGTGACACTTAGAGGGCTTCAACTTCATCCCGTATTTGGCAAGGGACGCGAACACCTCGGCTAGGTGCTCCAGATGGGCTTCATACGTCTGAGAGTACACGATCACATCATCCAGGTATAACAGGACGGTCTCGAAGTTTAGATGTCCCAGACAGCACTCCATCAGCCGTTGGAAGGTTCAGGGGCATTGCACAGCCCAAACGGCATACTATTGAATTCACAGAGCCCCATTGGGGTGGTGAAGGCGGTTTTCTCCCGGTCCTCCGGGACCACTGCCACTTGCCAGTACCCGCTGGTGAGGTCAAGGGTAGAGAAGTAATTTGCGGTTCTCAGTGCGGCCAAAGACTCTTCAATACGGGGCAGTGGGTAGGCATCTTTATGCGTTATCTGATTAATCTTCCGGTAGTCCACGCACATCCGCATGGTGCCACCCTTCTTCTTGATCAGTACCAACGGAGCGCCCAGGGACTACAGCTGTCCCGAATAACCCCTGCCTCCTTCATGTTCCTCAACATATCTTTGGCACACTGGTAATGTGCAGGGGGAATAGGCTGTACCTCTCTTTGATAGGGGGGTGCTCACCGGTGGGGATGTGGTGTTGGACCCCTTTGATCTGCCCAAAGTCTAGTGGATGTTTGCTGAAAACTTGCTCATACTCCCGCACCACCCTGTATACCCCTGCTTTGTGATGTGTAGGGGTATCGTCAGTGCCCACGTGTAGCTGTTGGTGCCACTCATTTACCTCCCCTTGGGGCGGGGGAGTGCTGATAGTAGGTGGGGAAACTGAGGGAGTGGCCTCGTGGATGGTGTGGGGATCCAGGGTGAGCAGCTTGGCAAGGGTGGCATACCGGGGAAGCCTGACTTCTTCCTCCCCACAGTTCAGTACCCTCACGGGCACTCTCCCCTTCTTTACGTCTACCACCCCTCGGGCGGCCATTACAGTGGGCCAGTGCTCGGAGGGCATGGGCTCCATCATGGCAGGGTAGTCACGCCCCTGAGGCCCTACTGCTGCCCTACACCAAATCATCATCTCACTCCTAGGGGGCACAATCAACGGAGCAACATCCATCACTCTCACTCCACCAATCTCTCCTCCTGTTGAGTTTACATGCTGGCGGTACATCAAGGCTCGGATCTCACGCTGTACAGCTCTCTGTCGGCTCCCCGCCGCCGTGGCGGCCAGCTGTTGCAGTAGGGCCAACACATCACCCATACAGTGCTCCATCACATTGGTTCCTAGCACGATCTTCGGGTTATGATCACTGGGTTCATTCATGATCACAATCATACCCTGGTGTTGCAGTTCAGCTTGCCCCACTGTCATAGCCACCTGTTTATACCCCACTTGGGTCAATGGGAGTCCATTAGCAGAAATCAGTGTTATACTAGTATCTGGCGGTGCCAGCTCGTCTATCCCCCAATACCGCTGGTACAATGTGTATGGTATGGTGGTTACCTGTGATCCAGTGTCCAAGAGAGCCATCACCGGTATGCCGTCCACAGCCACGAGGATGATGGGCCGGGCCCTGATATACCGGTCCCGCCAGTCTGGGGGGCCACGGGGTTCTACTCCTGAGGATTGGCCCGGGGCCCCAGGGGTTGCTCGTTTAACGGGCACTGTCGGAAATAATGGCCAGGATTACTGCACTTGTAACAGGTTGGAGGTCTGTTCCGCGAGTTGTTAGCACTTCTCCGCTGCATCCAGGGAACATCCTCAGGGCTGTCGGCAAGCTGTATCTTTGCTGGAGGCTGGGATCTGGTCAAAGGTTGGAGTGCAGCAAGGATCTTGGCGAGGTCTCCGTCCATGCGGCGGACCTGAGCTGCCAGTTCTTCCATCGTGCTGCTTGGGGCTGTAGGTATTGAAGAGGTTGGCAGGGCAGGGGCCACCACGACAGGGGCCGTCTCAATGGGCCACGGGGCTGGCTCCAAGATTTCTGAAGCTGGGGGTTGCAGTACCTTGATGGCCCGTTCCTTTAACACAGCAAAGTCCACATCAGGGTGTTCCAGGGCCCACAGCCGGAGCTGTTTGCGATCCTCAGAGGACCTCATCCCCTGCACAAATTGCTCTACCAACATCTTGTTGCTGTCCGCCTCATTGATAGTGTCCACCCGCTTTAGCGTGAGGAGGGCGGTTTGCAGACGTAAAGCATAGTCCCGAATGCTATCCACAGACCGTTGCCGGCACTGGTAAAACTGAACCCTCTGCTCAGCCTCGGTACGGGTCTCAAAGGCAATCTGTAGCTTCTCAAAGACGGTGGCTACAGAGAACCGGTCCCCCTCGGCCCAGGTCTCCGCCTCCTGCTCAGCCGCGCCGGTTAGCTGGCCCAGCACTACCGCTGCACGTTGCTTATCAGTCAGGGGGTACAGTTCTAGCAACGGATTAATCTTTTTCTGGAAGACCTGTAAAGCATCAGGTTTCCCGTCATACTGCGGTAGCCAGGTAGCTCCGGGCGCATAGGGCAAGGAGAACGGCATCACCTGAGCGAGAGCGGGGGCCGCGGCACCTCCTGCCAACACGGCCGGGACCTGGGCAGGCCCATTCCCATCCACGGATGCCACTGCGGCTGCGACCACCGCTCCTCCAGCGGCTCCGTCAGACATCTTGTTTCCGTCCCCCTTACCCTCTTTCCGGCCCCTCCTCTATAGGGGCGGGGTTTTGGCCTTCGCGCCTCCGCTACTCGAGAAGACGCTCGAGCGGGAACTTTTCGCGCCAAAGATGGCGGCTTCTGAGATTTTTCGGCCGGATACCTCCGGCGGTCACAAGGCGCACCTCTACCCAACGGCAGAGCGGTAAGATCCTGTTCGTGACGCCAAGTTGTCGCGGGCGGAGGAGGGGACGCCGCGCTCTCCCACTGCTCGGCTCCTGCTGCCGTGGCTGCCGCGGCCTGCTGCTGCTCGGTGGCTCGAGTGATGGGCCGGATCCCGGGGACTCGAGCGGCGCTCCTCGCCCGTGAGTGAAAGGGGATTGGTTTTTGGGATTGTTTATTGTCCGTGACGCCACCCACGGTTGTGGTGATTGTGTGGACACCACCGCTGCTCTGTATGGGGATCCCGGGAGCGGTGACAGGGAGCAGCAAAGTTGTTGGTTCTCCCCTCCGTGGGTAGGGGGTAGTTGTCCCGGGGCCCAGTGATGAGGTGAATGATGAGGGATGGTGGGGCCGGTGCAGGGCTTGATGGGGTGCAGGGACGCGGGGGCAGCGCTGTGCCTCACGGCACTGTGGTACTCACTCAGCCTGAGACGGTGACACAGTTCTCGGTAAAACACACGGCTGGAAAGACGGTTCCCACGGACGGCTGCAGTTGCTCTTCCCCAGTAGTTGACGGTGACGGTCCCTTTTCCTGCACCTAAGATGATGATGGTAGCAATGGGTTCCCACCGGTAACCCGCTCCCCGACTTGGTTATGGGCCGGAGGAGCCCTACTTTGCCCGCAGGCGCTGGCCCTGAGAAACTGGTGCCCTGGCGGTGGCAGTGTCTCTCTCTAACGGTTGGACTGTTGCCTTCAATCGGGACTTGGTTGTTGGGAGACCCAGAGGTCCCCTTCACTGACGGATTTGGCAAATTCACGGCGACTCCTAGCCTTGCCGGGATCCGAAAGGCCCCTGCCAATGGTGCTGACTGCTCTTCGTATACCGCTCCGGTACCGCCGGGCCACCACCCGTCCACGGTCCTTCCGGCAACCTCCAAGCAGCCCCTCCTGCAGACGGTCACCGCCGTCTGCTGACCTTGCTGTCTCAGTCCGGGGCACGCACCCGGGCCAACTTCAGGCTTTCTTAACTGTTCCTTTTTCTGTCACTACTCTCGCTTGCTCCTCTACCACTTCCTTCTACTTCTACCTCTCAGACTGATCTTGCTTCTCACTCAAGCCCTGCCTGAGCTAAACTGCCTGGTTTTCCCGCCTCCAGGGCTGTGAACTCCTCGGTGGGTGGAGCCAACCGCCTGGCCCACCCCCTGGTGTGGACATCAGCCCCTGGAGGAAGGCAACAAGGATTTTTGTGTAGCTTTGGTGTACCTAACTGGGGTGTAGGGTGTGGTGGTGTCATGACCTGTGACCCCTGGCTTGCCCAGGGCGTCACATTTGTAAATGTAAACTTCTGGTTTCAAATATATATATATATATATATATATATATATATATATATATATATACATATATATATTATACTTCTAGGTGATATTAAGTTACTATTAATACACATCATTTATTAGTTCGATTTACTCTGCTGGCAATGTACAATTTAACCTTTCTTTACAAGTGACTCACTTGTGTAACCTGATCCTCAGGAATAAAGTACCTGTGTTATTCAGCTGTTTTATATACTCACACTGAGGTAACAGTGTTGTTTGGGTAAACAGAACAGAAGCCATTATGTGACATAGGATCATGGTGGTATATCTTAGAGATCCTCCAACTCTGATATCTAAGCTGAAACATAACGAGGAACATTTACTATGCAAAATGAGCTGAAGAAATTTTTGTGCCACAGCCTAGAAGATTGTTGGTTTATCAAACACAGGTGTGATTTATATGGGAGTGAAATGGGCTGAGGAAAAATAGCAGCATGCTGCGAATGTCTGCGAGAGCCGTATCACTCGCATCCATACAAGTCTATGGGTGCGAGAGAAATGTCGGACTGCACTCAGATGTCATATATGCACATTGTGACAATGGAGGAGATGGGGAGATTACTCCCTCTCTTTTCTCCGCAGCTGTGATCCGATCACAAGATTGGATAATAGTCGCATGACACTTGGCCTACCCTCACAGCCTGAGCTGAGGGTCATTAGCGTATCGCATCTGTTGCTCTCGCATTGGATGCCATGTGCTAATGTGACCCAGGCTTAAAGAAGGGCTTGCTGGAGTATGATGCACAAAATTCATTAAGAGGCACATGCCACTTAATGAATTTGGTGCATTTTTTTTTACATAAGAATGACTAGCACTTTAACTGAATTTGACGGACAGGGTAGCTATGCTATATTCTGGTCCTTCCCAGCTCTAATCATCTTGATGAAGTTGCTTCAAAGTGGTGTATAAACACCAAAAGCCACAACATTTTAAAAGTACATTTTCAAAACGATTTAGACCTCTTTTGTGGCAAAGGTTGACATCCCCTTTAAGATACTATTAATAAATGTACCTCACTTTGTTTAATCACAGTGTATCAATCTACACTAGTCATACTGTAACATACATCACACCCGGCTATTAGGTGCAGCAGGCACTATTAGGCCCAGACGTAGGTGCCGTGTGGTGGTGTGGCTTTTCTGTGGTGTTGTGAAGTTTGGGGTGTCACGGTGCTCCTACCCGGTTCCTGATGCTCCAAACCCGTTCCCAGGGTACATCTGTATGAGGTAGGTAGGAATAAGGCAGATCACACCTTGTATGAACAGTTCAAATGCTTTACTGGATAACACTATGATGAATTACATCTTCTGGAGCATTTAGCTGTGACACTGGATCTCCATACAGGCTTTGGTTAGTTGGCAGCTGGACTGGTGCTCTGCTGTGGGAAGCTATAACTGCGGTTTGGCCTTGCTGCGATGGGCTCTGATAAGACTGTCTGGAGAGGTAGAGGACATTATCCGCATTTGTCACCTGCTCATCACCTCCAGCCCGGATTGTCTCAACTGCCAACTGTTATCTCTCCCTGGTTACCATAGTGACCAGGCTGTAGAGGATATTGATCAGACATCCTCCAATACAGTCACTTACCAACACAAAATACCACCACCTGCTGATCTCCAGTGGTATTACAGAGTAAGGCTATATGCGCACGTTGCGTAGTGTCCATGCTGAAAAATCTGCAACTATTTGGCAGTGCATGTGCGCTTCAAATCGCTGCAGAAACACTGCATAATGGATGCAATGTGTCTGCAGATAGATGCCGATTTTATGTGCTCTGGATGCTGCCTCTCCCATAGACAGAGTGGGAAAAGCATCCAAAGCGCATGAAATAAGTGACATATTACTTTTTTGAGCGCAGCGATTTGGATCAAAATTTCAGCATGCAAATCACTGCGCTCTCAAAACCAACGTGCGGATGGATTATGCACAATCTTCATAGGTTGTGCTGGGGATGCAGGATGTGTCGCGGGCGGGGAGGAGGGTGTCAGCACACTACGCTCACCCCTTCTGCTCGGGTCCGGCGGTTGCTGCTCAGTGGTGGCTCGAGCTGTGGGCCGGATCCCGGGGGTCTCTCGAGCGGCACTCCTCGCCCGTGAGTGACAGGGGGGTTGTTGGGTGTGGGGATGATTATTGTCCGTGACGCCACCCACGGTTGTGGTGATTTCACCACCGCTGCTCTCTACGGGGCTCCCGGGGATGGTGATGCGGAGCAGCCAGGTGTTGTGTTGCCCCTCCGTGGGTAGGGGTTGGTGATCCCGGGGCCCGGTGATGGAGAGGGAGGTGCAGGGCCTGGTGGGCGCAGGGACGCGGGGGCAGCGCTGTGCCTTGCGGCACTGTGGTACTCACTCAGCCTGAGACGTGACACAGTTTTTACGGTAAACCAAACGGCTGGATAGACGGTCCCACGGACGGCTGCACTTGCTCTCCCAGTAGGTGACGGTGATGTCCCTTTTCCTTGCACCTTGATGTACTTGTTGGTTGCGATGGGTCCCCACCGGTAACCCGCTCCCCGGCTTCAAGCTGGACCGGGGGAGCTCTACTCATTGCCCGCAGGCGCTGGCCCTAAGAAACTGGTGCCTTGGCGGTGGCGGTGTCTCTTCTATACTGGCTGGGCTGTTGCCTTCAATCGGGACTTGGTTGTTGGGGGATCTACGTCCCCTTCACTGGTGGATTTGGCAAATTTGGCGACTCCTAGCCTTGCCGGGGTCCGAGAGGCCCCTGCCCTGGTGCTGACTGTCCTTCGGAACACTGCTCCAGACCGCCGGGCACACAGCCAACGGGGTCCTTCCAGGAACTTCCAAACGGTCCCCCTCCAGACAGTCACCGCCTTTGCTGACCTTGCTGACCTGGTCCTACACAAAGCTGGACCCTTCAGGCTTTCCTTCTTTCTTGTCACCTCACTTGCTTTCCTCCTTTTCTACTTTTCTACTTTCACTTTCTTAACTCCTCTACTTAGCTCCTCACTCCTGCTCCTCCCTGAGCTATCTGCACTCAAGCCCTGCCTGGGCTAATCTGCCTGGTTTCTCCCGCCTCCAGAGCTGTGACCTCCTCGGTGGGCGGAGCCAACCGCCTGGCCCACCCCCTGGTGTGAATCATCAGCCTCTGGAGGAAGGCAACAAGGATTTTTGGTTAGCTGTGGTGTTCCTACCTGGGATGTAAGGTGTGGTGGTATGTGACTTGTGTCCCCTGGCTTGCCCAGGGCGACACATTCCCCCTTAGCAAAATGCAGACCGTCCGCGAGCTGCCGTCCAACACCGGTTTTATTTTTCTGAAAAAGATAACATAGTGATATAACATATTTACATTTTTAATAATAACTCTTCCCAAGACGGGAGGCACATTTCTTTTAACGTTACATAACGGTTCACGGTTACGGTTTCCGCTCTCTCCCACCCAAGCAACCTGGCCCTGATGCTGCCCCTAAAACCCAGGCAGCACCCCTTGACCCACAGTCCAGCACACGGTACCCGAGCGGGATCTGTCCTTCCCTCCAGAGGGTAGCCACCGGTTCCTTTGGTGGCTGGGCCCTAGCCTGCTCTGCTCAGGGCCCTCCCTCCAACCTGCCTCTCCGGAGGCGGCATTGCGGAAACGGTAACGGTAAACAACATATTTACAAGCCACTTAACGTTTGTGGTTGCCCTGCAAGTTCACGGGCTTGTCCATGGATAGTCCTCCATGCAGAACTTTTTAACGGTCCCCACGGGGACAACGGTGCCGGCTCCAGCCGGTTGCAATCACAAAGCGAATCAGGTAACTTTCACGGTATCATCATTTTCTTATCATTCTTTCAACTTTTTCAAACTTTTCAAACAACAAACAACAAAATGGTGGTCCCAACGGGGACTGGACAACGGTGCTCCGCTGCCCTACTGCAGGCCTTCGGCTTCATCCAAGGGAGGGGGTGCAGGGCTCACTCTGCTCTCTTGGCTGCCCCGTAGCTTCACATCCAGGGCAAACCACCCCCTCTCTCCGCAGTGTCGGGTGTACCGAACAAGGTCCCCCGGCATTAGGTTGCGGCCGGGATGCTCCTCAGGCAGGTGGGCATTCACATCCCGCCGGGCTACAAACACCTCGGCCTCCAGGCCCGGCTCGTATATGAACCCGTAGCCCCGGCGGACATCAAACCGCCTCACCTGCCCCTCGTACAACGGGCCCCGGACACGGAACGTGGCCTGGCGGAGACTTTCTTTCTCCCGGATAGCTCGGGCCACCAGCTCGGCCTTCTTCCGCTCCCTCTCAGCGATCTCCAGGCCCAGCGGTAGCGGCTCCCTATCCCAATACGGCGCTGCCGCCAGCACCGGCGCACGGGTCGGGCCCCGCGGGACATCCTGGACGTTGCCCACTGTCAGGAATCTGGGCGGCATGTCCCGCGGTGTCTTGGCCTTGGGCGCTGCCTTGCAACAACAACCCGGCGCTACCTCAGCCAAGGTGTGGGGGATGGGCATAGGGGCTTTCCGCTGCTGGGCCTTCGGCTCGGAGCGGGTCATCGGCTCCGGCTCGGGGAACTTTTCGGGGGATGCCTCCGGTTCCACTTTCGGAGTCTTCCACGGTAACACCTCCGGGGTGCCGCGGGCTCCGGCTACAGGTCGGCCCGCCTGGGCGGGGACGCTGGGTACTGCTACCGGTTGCGGTGGTAGCAGGCCTAGTGGCGAGGTCACGGCCTCCGGGACGGGTGGCGAGGGAGGCAACGGGGGAGAGGGCTTGGACCGGGCCCCACAGCCGTGATGACCGGCCCTTCAAGGGCATCGGGACGTGGGTCACTCACCCTCCCTTTCTACGCTTCCTCCTCGCGTCTCCGCACGGTGGCTACAACGTCCGCCATGTCGGCCTCCCACTCCTCCATGAGGAGCTGCATCTTCACCTGCAGCCGTTGGTAGAGCTGCGCGGTCCGGATCTCCACCCACGCCGCGGTTCCAGGCGCGGGGGCTACGGTGTCGCGGGACGGCATCCACATGATGGCTTTCTCTTCCAGGAACGGTATCTTTGCAGAGTCCTGGCGTCCCTGCTTTTATAGCCGCAGCTACATGCGTCCAGCCGCCATCGCGTCCCCCTTAGCTCTTTCCGGCCCCTCCTCTCTCGGGGTGGGGTTTTGGCCTTCGCGCCTCTACTGCTCGAGAAGACGCTCGAGCGGGAACTTTTCGCGCCAAAGATGGCGGCTTCTGAAATTTTTCTGCCGGATACCTCCGGCGGTAACAAGGCGCACCTCTACCAGACGGCAGAGCGGTAAGATCCTGTTCGTGACGCCAAGTTGTCGCGGGCGGGGAGGAGGGTGTCAGCACACCACGCTCACCCCCTTCTGCTCGGGTCCGGCGGCTGCTGCTCAGTGGTGGCTCGAGCGGTGGGCCGGATCCCGGGGGTCTCTCGAGCGGCACTCCTCGCCCGTGAGTGAAAGGGGGTTTGTTGGGTGTGGGGATGATTATTGTCCGTGACGCCACCCACAGTTGTGGTGATTTCACCACCGCTGCTCTCTACGGGGCTCCCGGGGATGGTGATGCGGAGCAGCCAGGTGTTGTGTTGCCCCTCCGTGGGTAGGGGTTGGTGATCCCGGGGCCCGGTGATGGAGAGGGAGGTGCAGGGCCTGGTGGGCGCAGGGACGCGGGGGCAGCTCTGTGCCTTGCGGCACTGTGGTACTCACTCAGCCTGAGACGTGACACAGTTTTTACGGTAAACCAAACGGCTGGATAGACGGTCCCACGGACGGCTGCACTTGCTCTCCCAGTAGGTGACGGTGATGTCCCTTTTCCTTGCACCTTGATGTACTTGTTGGTTGCGATGGGTCCCCACCGGTAACCCGCTCCCCGGCTTCAAGCTGGACCGGGGGAGCTCTACTCATTGCCCGCAGGCGCTGGCCCTAAGAAACTGGTGCCTTGGCGGTGGCTGTGTCTCTTCTATACTGGCTGGGCTGTTGCCTTCAATCGGGACTTGGTTGTTGGGGGATCTACGTCCCCTTCACTGGCGGATTTGGCAAATTTGGCGACTCCTAGCCTTGCCGGGGTCCGAGAGGCCCCTGCCCTGGTGCTGACTGTCCTTCGGAACACTGCTCCAGACCGCCAGGCACACAGCCAACGGGGTCCTTCCAGGAACTTCCAAACGGTCCCCCTCCAGACAGTCACCGCCGTTGCTGACCTTGCTGACCTGGTCCTACACAAAGCTGGACCCTTCAGGCTTTCCTTCTTTCTTGTCACCTCACTTGCTTTCCTCCTTTTCTACTTTTCTATTTTCACTTTCTTAACTCCTCTACTTAGCTCCTCACTCCTGCTCCTCCCTGAGCTATCTGCACTCAAGCCCTGCCTGGGCTAATCTGCCTGGTTTCTCCCGCCTCCAGAGCTGTGACCTCCTCGGTGGGCGGAGCCAACCGCCTGGCCCATCCCCTGGTGTGAATCATCAGCCTCTGGAGGAAGGCAACAAGGATTTTTGGTTAGCTGTGGTGTTCCTACCTGGGATGTAAGGTGTGGTGGTATGTGACCTGTGTCCCCTGGCTTGCCCAGGGCGACACAGATGCATGCGTTTACGTTGCAGTGCAATATGCAGAGTAAACGCATGAAATTACGTAATGTGCGCACATAGCCTAACTTGCAGTAAATTTGACAGAAGACACCAGACAATACATTAAACCATACATTATTCTACAGATTCCTATGAATGCAGATACTTTTGTAATGTCTCCTTCTGGAACATTACAGTACAAATATTGAATGTTATTTATAACATTTTCTTAAGGAGGTATTCTAGTCTACAAAAATGATCACTTATCTACTGGATAAGGTTATAAGTAGAGATGGGTAAATAGCAATTATTTGTGTTCGGATAATGCTCACCCAATACCATACTATTCCAGTACAGTGGAACCTTAGTTTATGTATTGGCCAATGCATGTAAGCCCGGAAACCAACGGCAAGGTATATCTCTGTAATCCGGGAACCTAACTTAAATGCCACTATCTATAGTTACTATGTTTTTTTCAGTTAGCACCTGTTCACATTTGTTGGATGTGCGGGTCAGTTTTTTGATATTTATAGTGAGTCTTTTTTCTGACTGAGCACTCCGCCCTAAGACCTGGCTGTGTTCATAACCATTATGATATCAGACAGCAGGAGAAAAGCAGGTTTAAATACCGCGCCAAACCACAGGAGTCTAGAAGAAGTTAGTAAATCTCTTTTCTTTATTTTCACACGTCTACGCGTTTCAAGGACATATCCGTCCTCTTCCTCAGGACAAAATGCAGAGAATATATAGTTAGTATTCTCTGCATTTTGTCCTGAGGAAGAGGACGGATATGTCCTTGAAACGCGTACACCTGTGAAAATAAAGAAAAGAGATTTACTAACTTCATCTGGACTCCTGTGGTTTGGCGCGGTATTTAAACCTGCTTTTCTCCTACTGTCTGATATCACTCCGTTTTGCGGGACCGCTGCCGTCCACGCTACTTCCATGCTGTCAAAGGGGTTGTGACTGGCACAACCGCATCAGGTGAGTGTTCCTGCCAAACATTCACCTTCCATTGTCATACCGGGTAAGACCCTATTTGCGCCTTATCTTCCCACAGTTTTTCTCGCTTTCATAACCATTATAGCAGGAGCCTAGCTGCCCATACATGGAGGTTTGCAGTCCAAATAGTGGCATTTTGCCCAGATACGGATGTTTTTAACCTAGATAGTGGCATTTAAGTTAGGTTCCCGGATTACAGAGATATACCTTGCCGTTGGTTTCCGGGCTTACATGCATTGGCCAATACATGACGCACCTATAAGGGATAAGCAGGTTACAATGCCAAAACTCCCCCTTTCCCCGTTCCATATTTACTTAAATAAAGACGATAACCACGACTTTATTGCACGAATGGCCACAGCTTTATTTAACCGTATATATGTATACCAAACTCGTGGCTCAACATGCCACCCAATTGTTAAACATAACCTTATACATACAGTGCCTACAAGTAGTATTCAACCCCCTGCAGATTTAGCAGGTTTGATAAGATGCAAATAAGTTAGAGCCTGCAAACTTCAAACAAGAGCAGGATTTATTAACAGATGCATAAATCTTACAAACCAACAAGTTATGTTGCTCAGTTAAATTTTAATAAATTTTCAACATAAAAGTGTGGGTCAATTATTATTCAACCCCTAGGTTTAATATTTTGTGGAATAACCCTTGTTTGCAATTACAGCTAATAATCGTCTTTTATAAGACCTGATCAGGCCGGCACAGGTCTCTGGAGTTATCTTGGCCCACTCCTCCATGCAGATCTTCTCCAAGTTATCTAGGTTCTTTGGGTGTCTCATGTGGACTTTAATCTTGAGCTCCTTCCACAAGTTTTCAATTGGGTTAAGGTCAGGAGACTGACTAGGCCACTGCAACACCTTGATTTTTTCCCTCTTGAACCAGGCCTTGGTTTTCTTGGCTGTGTGCTTTGGGTCGTTGTCTTGTTGGAAGATGAAATGACGACCCATCTTAAGATCCTTGATGGAGGAGCGGAGGTTCTTGGCCAAAATCTCCAGGTAGGCCGTGCTATCCATCTTCCCATGGATGTGGACCAGATGGCCAGGCCCCTTGGCTGAGAAACAGCCCCACAGCATGATGCTGCCACCACCATGCTTGACTGTAGGGATGGTATTCTTGGGGTCATATGCAGTGCCATCCAGTCTCCAAACGTCATGTGTGTGGTTGGCACCAAAGATCTCGATCTTGGTCTCATCAGACCAGAGAACCTTGAACCTGTCTGTCTCAGAGTCCTCCAAGTGATCATGAGCAAACTGTAGATGAGCCTTGACATGACGCTTTGAAAGTAAAGGTACCTTACGGGCTCGTCTGGACCGGAGACCATTGCGGTGGAGTACGTTACTTATGGTATTGACTGAAACCAATATCCCCACTGCCATGAGATCTTCCCGGAGCTCCTTCCTTGTTGTCCTTGGGATAGCCGTGACTCTTCGGACAAGCCTGGCCTCGGCACGGGAGGAAACTTTCAAAGGCTGTCCAGGCCGTGGAAGGCTAACAGTAGTTCCATAAGCCTTCCACTTCCGGATGATGCTCCCAACAGTGGAGACAGGTAGGCCCAACTCCTTGGAAAGGGTTTTGTACCCCTTGCCAGCCTTGTGATCCTCCACGATCTTGTCTCTGATGGCCTTGGAATGCTCCTTTGTCTTTCCCATGTTGACCATGTATGAGTGCTGTTCACAAGTTTGGGGAGGGTCTTAATTAGTCAGAAAAGGCTGGAAAAAGAGATAATTAATCCAAACATGTGAAGCTCATTGTTCTTTGTGCCTGAAATACTTCTTAATACTTTAGGGGAACCAAACAGAATTCTGGTGGTTTGAGGGGTTGAGTAATAAATAACCCTCTGAATAAACTTTTCTCAATTTAAAAAAAAAAAAAAAAGAAATAACATTCTTTTTTGCTGCAGTGCATCTACAGTCCAAATGTCACAATGCCAAGTTAATTCCGAATGTGTAAACCTGCTAAATCTGCAGGGGGTTGAATACTACTTGTAGGCACTGTAGATACCCTTATAACCAAACCACCGATAGATCCGTCCGAGAGGCCAACCATCATTCCTAACCCCCCGGCCGTAACCTCCAACCGGCCCAGAGGACCACCTCGGCCGTGACCAACCGGCCCAAGGTGAGGGGTAACAACGTTCCATCGTTAATTACCCCTACCCAGAACCTGCGGGACCTCCGCCCACAAGTTCCCATCCAATCCGAAGCCACTCCCCTTGAGCGACTTCGTACCAACAAACCGACTGTCGGTACTCCCAACCTCTCTGACGGACCTATCACCCCGCTGTGACAACAAACAAAATTGTCAAATCAACATTGTGGTTTGTTTTGTTTTTTTTTTATATATATATACGGGCGAGCGGGTGGGACACAAAATCTCCGGCGACAAAAGGGAGGTAACCTGGTCACCACCTCTCTTATATCTCCAACAACACCCCCACCCCTTTCCTGCTCTCCTCCAATCCCCCCTGCAGCTCTTTTCTACCAATCCTATGAGCCCATATATCACCCTGTCCCAACTAACCCACTTAACCCCTTACTACCCTGCACCCTCCCGATCGTCATGGGGTCCGTTCACCCCTATGGGGCTCACTGCCCGTCTTGACGCATCTATAAGGGATAAGCAGGTTACAATGCCAAAACTCCCCCTTTTCCCGTTCCATATTTACTTAAATAAAGACGATAACCACGACTTTATTGCACGAATGGCCACAGCTTTATTTAACCGTATATATGTATACCAAACTCATGGCTCAACATGCCACCCAATTGTTAAACATAACCTTATACATATATACCCTTATAACCAAACCACCGATAGATCCGTCCGAGAGGCCAACCATCATTCCTAACCCCCTGGCCGTAACCTCCAACCGGCCCAGAGGACCACCTCGGCTGTGACCAACCGGCCCAAGGTGAGGGGTAACAACGTTCCATCGTTAATTACCCCTACCCAGAACCTGCGAGACCTCCGCCCACAAGTTCCCATCCAATCCGAAGCCACTCCCCTTGAGCGACTTCGTACCAACAAACCGACTGTCGGTACTCCCAACCTCTCTGACGGACCGATCACCCCGCCACAGACCGGCCAAGTGACACCCTTACTTGGCTCGGGCCCTCCACACCCCCAGCGCTTGCTCCAGACCATCCCTCAAACCCAACATCCAAAAATCTAAACCCATGTCCGTGAGATGGACCCCATCTCGCCTTAGATACTGTTCAGTGGACTCCTCCAGTTCTCTATGCCGCACCACCAAACCACCATTCCGCGCCACAAACTTGCCAATTGCCCGGTTTAATTTGCTCCGAGCCCTGTTAATACGGTCCACCGACCTACCAAAACGCCACTGCGTCCGAGCTATGATATCCGACTAAACAATAACAATGCCCGGGAACGCCCTCCACAAATGTAACAGGTCCAGCTTTATGTCCCTTTTTAATTCTCTCGCCGACCTCACTCCCAAATCATTCCCTCCCACATGTAAAATCAACACATCCGGGTCACGATCCATGCGGCTATAATAAGCCACCTCGGGGCGCACTCTACCCCAGGGCATGTCCCGAATTCCAAGCCACTTTACTCGGGCTTCCGTCACCGCCACTCCAAGCTGCCGACCGTCGCGACGAACATCCGCCCGCAACGCTCCCCAATACACATAGGAGTGCCCGAGGATCCACACAAGGCATGGACCTACAAAATACAAAGACCACGAATAAAAACAGCAACAGAACAAGAAAATTATCGCATACCAGAATCAAAACGCAAACAAGGAATCCTCCACCCACGCACCATCACCTGACCAAGTGAGGCCTAATGTACAAGCGAAACCTGGAAGACTCCCACCTCCCAATCCGCCGGATGCAATCCTCACTCAAACCCCACCTAGCGGCTTCCGTTGCCGCCCCAATCCGGAAGGAGTGAGACCCGTACTCATTTGGCTCCTCCCCCACCCGTGCTAAAGCCGTCTTCAGCACCGCAATGAATTGGTAACACGATTAAGCAGATCCGTCCATATGCCTAAGGAAAACGCTGTGGTAACCACCGCGCACCCTTAAAAACTCCGCAACCTGTACCACCGGGCATAACTGGTGCCCCGGTAATGCAAACAACACTACTAAGCGCCCCCGGCCCCTCTGATCCGTCTTTGAAAAACGAAGCCGACATTCCACCCTGTCCTCCCCCAGCATTACATCCTCCATCAGCAAACCACCCATCGCTTGCTTAGTCGGGCTGACCAATTCACCAATGCGAAAGGCCCCAAAAAACGCCAATACAAAAGCTACCGAAAACAACACCCGCTCATAAGGGGACGAACACAACTCCCTTAAACACCCCACTAAACGAACCAACAATGGCAATGACACCGGCCGCCTCATGTCACGCGACTGAGCCCCTTTACGAAAACCCTTCATTGCCTGCCGCACCAGAAAATCCTTAGTCGCATCCCGAACCCCTTGCATCTGAAACAAGAAGGCCAACGCCGCCAACTTGTAACCAATCACCGAAACGGACCGACCTGCCAAAAAATCCCCACTAATTAACGTCAGGACCCCCAACACTCGGCCCCTGTAACCCGGCTCCATGAAGTCCCCACTTTCCAACTCTGCCCATTCCTTCCAAACCGCCTGGTATCGGCACCAAGTAGCCTCGGCCACCGATCTCCTAATTCCTTCAATTGCTATACCGATGCCAGGCCCCACAGCCATTCCGGGCAGGGTTCTCCATCCGCGTCCGCTCCCGGCACCAGCTTCCTGAACCTGCAAAACTGAAACCGTGATAGCGCGTCAGCCACCTCGTTTTGAACCCCGGGCACATGCCGAGCAACCACGCAAATGTTTAACTCCAAGCAATGCAACACCAGATGCCTTAAATACCCCACAACCGGTGGAGATTTTGCCGACAGCGCATTGATGGAATGCACCACCACAATGTTGTCACAATGCAAGCAAACCCTTCTTCCGGAAAAAGCGGGGCCCCACAACTCCACCGCCACAATAATGGGAAACAGTTCCAGCAGCGCCAAATTCTTTACCAAACCTTTTTCCACCCAAAGCCGCGGCCACTTTCCCACACACCAGCGCGTCTGAAAAATTGCTCCAAAACCTGTCGCGCCAGCCGCATCAGTAAACAATTCCAGCTGGCTATTGGACAATGCCTTGCTCATCCAAAGGGTCCGACCGTTATACCGGTCCAAAAACTCCTCCCAAACCAACAAATCCCCCTTCATCACCTTGTTCACTCTGACAAAGTGATTCGGAGCTTTCACCCCCGCGGTTGCGCTCGCCAGTCTCCTATTAAATATTTGCCCCATCGGCATAATGCGACAAGCGAAATTCAATTTCCCGAGCACTGACTGCAACTCCCGCAACCGCACCTTCTTAGCCCGAGACAAAAACCGCACCGACGCCTTCAAATCCAGAAGCTTCCCCTCCGGCAACCGGCATTCCATCGCCAGTGTATCAATTTCGATACCTAAGAAACACAGAGCCGTCACCGGCCCTTCTGTTTTTTCTTTCGCCAAGGGAATGCCTAGGCTCCCCGCGATCCGCTCTAACGTGAATAACAACAAGGAGCAAACCGAAGAGCCCGCCGGACCAACGCAAAAGAAATCATCCAAATAGTGAATCACTGAATGGACTCCTGCCACATCCTTGACTACCCATTCCACAAAAGTACTGAATACCTCAAAATAAGCACACGAAATGGAACAACCCATCGGCAGGCAACGATCCACATAGTAATCACCATCCCACATACACCCTAAGACAGGGGTCAGGAACCTTTTTGGCTAAGAGAGCCGTAAACGCCACATATTTTGAAATATAATTCCGCGAGAGCCGTACAATATGTTTAAAGGGCCATTGACAGATCAATCGCTCCAATGTTCACTTAGTACAGCAAGGAATGCTCCTCCCTGCTGTATAAAGCCACAACTGGACTGAAATAATGGTAATTAGCAGTAAAAAAATCAAATAAATAACTTACATTGTGAACTTACGATGCATGACATCAGTCCAGCAGTCTGGCTTCTTCTTTTTCCTGCGCATGACTGGAAGCTGGCATTCTTCCCACCTGATGTTGAGAGAATGCCAGCTTTGAGGCATTCGCAGAAGAAAGAAGCTGGAATATTGGACATGTCACACAACGCATTGTCAGTTATGTCAATTATCTATTTTATTATTTTACAGCGAATTATTGTTTAGGTCCAGCGGTGGCTTAGTGCAGCAGAGAGGAACACTCCTTTGTGTACTAAGTGACCGCTGGAGCAATTGTATCTGTCAGTGGCCCAGACACCCTGCTCCCCATACAGCCTGCACCACCCATATCACACACACACACTGCTCCCCATACAGCCTGCACCCCCCATATTCCACACACTACACCCCCATATGTCGCATACCCTGCTCCCCATACAGCCTGCACCCCCATATCACACACACTACACCCCCATATGTCGCATACCCTGCTCCCCATACAGCCTGCACCCCCCATATCACACACACACACTGCTTCCCATACAGCCTGCACCCCCCATATCACACACACACACTGCTCCCCATACAGCCTGCACCCCCCATATCACACACAATACACCCCCATATCTCACACACCCTGCTCACATATCTCACCCTGCCTGTACCCCAACTTACCCCTCTCAAACATTCTGCACCCCTTCACATGCTTCTGTCAGTCTGCAGCCCTCATATGCCACTCACCCTGCAGCCCCCCTCACCCTCATGTCCCCTCTTTTCTTATTACCAGTCATGTGTCCAAATCTCCTTCAGGATTTAGTATCTATTGCTTTCTGCCCGGCCTCCTGTGTCTCCTCCCACACAGTCACATGGGCGTGACATCATCGCAGGTCCTGCAGGATGGAGATTCCGTCTGCTGTGCAGGTCAGGACTAGCACTCCTGCAGCGACAGACACGGCTGGTGGCCTCTCCAGGTCAGGGGCCCCTCTACTGACACTGGGCTCCCCTGACTCACAGGCCGGCCACTACACAGCAGCACTACACATAGACGCAGAGCGGCTGCCGGGCCCCTATGTGTACTAGTGCCGCTGTGTAGTGGCCGGCCTGTGAGTCAGGGGAGCCCAGTGTCAGTAGAGGGGCGGCTCACTTCTCGTTCCCCCGCTGATCCGGTCTCCTCGGCGCATCGTCCATTGCTGTCGCTCGCTGACCTCTCAGCAGGCACGCAGTGATGACGTCACCGCGGTCCTCTGCAGAGCTGTCAGAAGAATGCCGACAGTCACAGCGGGGAGAATGATAAGAGAGAGCGCGCGGCTCACTCTCTCATCATTGCTCTCAATTGTGCTGGCGCCGGCCCTGATCCTTCCCATAGACAGGTAGGAGCCCTGTCTGCGAGCCAGATACGGCCATCAAAAGAGCCATATCTGGCTCGCGAGCCATAGGTTCCCGACCCCTGCCCTAAGAGATGAAGGCTCTCTGGATGCACCGGGAGTAAACGAAAATCTGCTTCCACATCCGCCTTTGCCATCAGGGCTCCCCGCCCTGCAACCCTTACCAACTCCAAGGCCTTATCGAACGATACATAACATACCGCCGACAACTCTGGTGATATCCCATCATTCACCGACAATCCCGCCGGATAAGATAAATGATGAATGAGCCGAAATTTGTTCGGCTCCTTCTTAGGTACCACCCCAAGGGGGGAAATCCTTAAGTTGGAGAATGGCAGGTCCTGGAATGGGCCCGCCATCCTCCCCAACTCCACCTCCTTTTGCAGCTTTTCTTTCACCACCTCCGGATGTTCTTTTGCGGACCTCAAATTCCCCGGGCGAAACACCGGCGCCTCAGATTCAAACGGAATCCGAAAACCCTCCGTAAAACCACTTGCCAACAACTCTGCCGCCCGAACATCCGGGTATCTATTTAAATAGGGAAGCATCGCCTCTACCCTCACTGGCGTCCTCCCTTTTTCCAGTCCCCTCCCCCGCCTTTCCTTTACCTTTTTTGAAGCACCTGGCCAAGGAGTGGGAACCTCCACATCCGGAACACTCATGTTTGAACCGACATGAGGCCCCAAACTTACACTGTCCCTCATTATACTGCCAACAAGCCCCTTTTTTCTGCCCAGCCGGGGACCCACCACTCGCACCCGGGCTCCCGGCACCCCCTCGAAAGGGCTGAGCCGGAGCCATCATTAACCGCATCCACAAGGAAATATCCTTGTGATCCCACCGGACACCAGGCCGCAGAGCCTTCTGTTGCCAGAACTGCTCGTCATACCTCAACCACCCTAAACCTCCGTACCCTCTATACGCCTCCCCTATTGCGTCCATATAGCCAAATAGGGCGGAATAATGCTCCGGCTCCTTTTCCCCGATCACGCTGGCTAAGATCGCAAAGGCCTGTAGCCAGTTAGTAAAAGTCCTCGGGATCAACCTATACCTTCGTTTTTCTTCGTCCTCTTTCTCCTTTTTTGAATCACTGGGCTTCACTTTATCCAAATTAAACTTCTCCAAGGGAAGCAGGGAAAAAATTTCCACATACTCCCCTTTCCATATCTTTTCCCTCACCTCCTTTTTCAAATGGACCCCTAACGGACTTTCAAAACACACGTAAATTTCACTCCGCGCCCTATCGTCCAACCGCACAACCTCATCCTCTTTTTCTTTTTCCTTTTCCGCCTCCTTACTCGCACCCACTTCAGCCGCCCCACCGACCACCTGTTCCGCACCTACCGCCGAGGTAGGGTCCCGCACCGCAACCTCGCGCACCGGCGCCCCTGTCTGCACCACCTCTGAAGGGCCCACCCACGCCCCCACCGGAGCCCCAGGCCCACTCCGACTTACCCGCTCCGCAGACAACCCCTGCAACACCCCCAAAAGCTGCCCCCAAAACTCCAGGCCCGGTAAACCTGACTGTCCGACCGCACCTGCCCCCTGCGAAACACTCCCCGCGGAGGAACCCCCGCCCGCACTACCCACATCATTAAACATTTCTGTCGTCCGCTCACTAGGCTGCCGTTGAACCGAAGTCGGAACAGCCGTACCACGATCTTCCTGCTGCCGCTCCGTCCGACCCGCCGCTGCCATCGACCCTTCTTCCTCGCCGGAGTCTGACGTGCTGCCGAAGTCCTCAGGGGGGACCAGCGAGGGGAGAGCCCGCACCTGGCGGCCGTCAACCTCCACAGTCACCGCACCCTGCTCCTCCGGGCGACTCCTGCTAGACCTCTTCCTTTTTGCGCGACGTTGCGCCCTGCCGCTGTCCCTCCTCGCCGTTCTCATGTCTGACTGCTGCGCCGCCGCTCCTCCCTCCGATCTCAGTGGGCTCCCTCCCTGCCGACTGCAGGAAGGCCGACCTGAACGTGACCCTCGCTGGGAACACCCCCCAGCCCGATCCTCGCTGGGGGGGACCGTAATCATGGACCGCATCCGGGCCTGCGGGCCACCGTACCCTTCCTCCAATCTTCTCCAGTCGCCGCTCCCATCCACACCTGCCATCCGTCCTGTAGCTCTCCCCTGCTGCCTGCAGGGAGTCTCCTCAGCTGGTCCAGGACGCCGGGCTCCACCCCCGGCCGGCACTTCACCAGGGGCTGCCGCTACCGCTGCTCTGGTCCAGGGCTGAGCAGGCCGCGGACCGGAAGTAGGCCTCGCCGAAGCTCTGCCCACCTCCGACCCGCGGGATCTCCGTCGAGGATTCCTCCCGGCGGCCGGCAGCTCCACATGGCAAGTTGCAGGGCTCCGATGCCCCGGAGGGTCCCCGCAGGGGCTCCTGGATCGCAATCTTCCCCTCCCGCTGGGGGAGTAGAGCTCCGGCGGTCGCGCCTGCCGAGCACATAGCAGAGGCCCGGGCGCAGGAGCAGCAGGCAGAACCGCTCCAGCACCACAGACCGCCGCCAGCTGCTGCCGCACACCTAGGACCTCGGAGGCCCCACGCACCATCTCCAGCAGCGCATTCAGGTCGGCCATAGCAGCAAGGCAGCACGCACGTCCTGGGGCCAGAAAATCTCCGGCGACAAAAGGGAGGTAACCTGGTCACCACCTCTCTTATACCTCCTACAACACCCCCACCACTTTCCTGCTCTCCTCCAATCCCCCCTGCAGCTCTTTTCTACCAATCCTATGAGCCCATATATCACCCTGTCCCAACTAACCCACTTAACCCCTTACTACCCTGCACCCTCCCGATCGTCATGGGGTCCGTTGACCCCTATGGGGCTCACTGCCCGTCTTAAACTAAATATCTCTCTTTTGCAGTAATGCAGTGCCATATTTTCCCTTGTACATTTTTAGCTTTTTCAGTGTGCAACTGTTTGCATTTATAGTTACTATGTTTTTGTCAGTTAGCACCTGTTCGCATTTGTTGGATGTGCGGGGCAGTTTTTTGATATTTCCAGTGGAACCTTGGCTAACGAGAACAATCCGTTCTGGGACTGTGCTTGTTAACCAAGTTAATCGTTCAGCAAAGCAAGATTCCCATAGGAAATTATTGCAATGCAGACAATTCGTTTCACAACTTGTTAAATGTCCCATCTTGGTCTCCTATTGTGCCATTCCACACACGTGGAACTTCCGCTGCCAGAGCGCTGACGTCAAAGGCAGGAGCCGCTTGCCACTGATTGGCCAGCACGCTGCCTTTGAGTAGCGGCTGACAGCGGAAGTTCCTCCATCATCGCGATAGTTACCCAATACACATCCTGTAGCGGTGAACTACAAGAACCATGAGGCCGGCGATGGAACGGAAGGTAAGGGGAGCATAATATGTGTGTGTGCGTGTGTGTGTGTGTGTGCTTGTGTGTGTTTGTGTGGACTGCAAATGCCGGTTAGAGCGCGGTGGATGTACGGAAACGGAAGTGTGAGCAGTATTTTGCTCATACGGCAAAGCTTGCTTGTAAACTAAGTTACAAATGTACAGCAAGCTTTGCTCGTTAAGCGAAATACTCGCTAACTAGGTTACTCGTTAAGCGAGGCTCCACTGTATTTGTCAGGGCATGAAAAATGCTCAGTTTCCCTTTCATTTGCATTAGATTCATTATTCGTGACAAATACCGTACTAGTACTTTGGGATTCATTACAAATAATCCGAACATGAATATTCGCCCATCAATACGGATAAGTCTTATATTGATGTGGGTCCAAACACTGGGATTTCCACTAATCACTAGAACAGGGCACTTGTCTATAATCCACTTTATGGCACTGATGAGGATAGCTAGTACATTCAAACCCAGTTGAGGTGAGGAGAAACGTCCCACCGGTAATTTTGTCATGGCAATACCTATGTTCACTGCACTATTAACTAAATTTCACTGCCATTTTTTTGTGTGACACACAATAAGTTGAAACAAGTTCTTTTAGCAAACTCAATTTGGGGTACAGTATATAGAGGCGCCCACGTACTTACTGAGATTGTGATGTGGGTTGTGTAAAACATATGCGAGATGAAAGACACAGGAAAGGCAACTCAGTGGTAACTCCCAACAGTTTTTATTGTCTTGGAATAGGGAGATAAGATAGAAATGGATAAGCAGAAGGCAGAAGAGACATTTAAAGTGGACAACTCAAGCATAGTTTGCAATATTCACAGTTACCATCGACTGATCAGTTGATTACAATCATTGGAAATTGGGATGAACAAATTCCCTTAATCATAACCCAAGCTCGTTCCTTCCATTAGGGTGAGTGTCAGTGTTACCCTACTTTTAGTCACTGTATACAGTTAACCCCTTAACGACCACAGGCAGTAAAGTTACATCCTAGCAGTCATAGTGTTAATCCCCACCGGCTGCTGCAACCTGTCGGCGGCAATCAGCGCACATGTCAGCTGATATGTGTGCCTTGCAGGCATGAGTGGAATCGTTTTCCACCCGTACCTGTTAACCCCTTAAATGGCGCTGTCAAAATGTGACAGCGCCATTTTTAATAGCGATCGTGGTAAATGTTTACTCACCGCCTGCCACCGGATGTCACGTGACGTTATCACGTGGATCCGATGGTTGTCATGGTAGCACAGGATCATCTGATGAATCCTGTAGCTCACATGACTCAGGTCCTGTAACAAGCAGCCGAGTACTGCAGGTTACAAGAGATGATCATTTCTGCCGATCTGAGCAGTGCTGCTCTGATCGTGAGAAAAGAATGCGCGATCAGACCTTGTAGCCTCCTAGGTGACTAGTACATTAAAAAAAAGTTTTGAAAAATAAAAAAATATAAAAAAAACCCCTAAAACTTCAAATCATCCCCCGTTCGCCCCCATTGAAAATTAAAGGGTTAAAAAAAATTACACACGTTTGGTATCACCGAGTTCTAAAATGCCCAATATATCAAAATATAAAATCAATTAATCTGATCGGTACATGGTGTAGCAGCAAAAAAATTCCAAATGCCAAAATTTTGCACAAAATGCAATAAAAGGCGATCAACGTAGCATCTGCGCAAAAATGGTACAGTTAAAAATGTCAGCTCGAGACGCAAAAAAAAGCCACATCCCGAAAATGAGAATGCTACAGGTCATGGAAAATGGCGCAAAACATTGCGGCACTTTTTTTTTGGACAAACTTCTTATTTTTTTTAACCCCTTCGATTAAAGTAAACCTACACATGTTTGGTATCTACGAACTAGCACCGACCTGAGGCATCACACCAATACATCAGTTTTAACATATAGTGAACAGTGAATAAAATATCTCAAAAACAGTCATGCAATCACACTTTTTTTTGCAATTTTTCCGTATTTGAAACTTTTTTGCCATTTTCCAGTACACTATATGGTAAAATTCATGGTTTTCATTTAAAAGTAAAACACTCGTTCCACAAATACAAGCTCTCACATGGCTATATTGACGGAAAAATAAAAAAGTTATGGGACTCAGAAGAAAAGTGGCGGAAATAATAGGAAAGCGCAAAATCGGACGGTCGTGAAGTGGTAAAGCAAGAAAACTTAAGCTGTATCTAAGTCTATATATGTTAATGGTACACTAAACTGGGCACAGTCACAGTGAAATTCATTATATTCACTGTCAGAAGCAGGCTGAAATAGCCCAGGAGATCATGCAAATACCCTGCTGCTGCCACCAATTTGTCAAGGACAGCACTCTGAGGCCCAAATCGTCAGGGCAAATATGCAATTGACTGATGATTAATGGACTAGGTTGTGACGACATGGACACCCAATGCCTAGCATGGGTTAAAGTTTCTTAAAATTCAGCCAGAGGTATTGTTCTTCTGTGTGTTAACTCATGTTTGCTAACCTATTGTTTGGGACCAGACCCTTCCGAGCAATCATTGTAATGTAGTTGTGTATTGCTAATCTAATGTAAATTAACTTATTAGCCATTGTCTAGTCTGTGACTTGCAGACTTTATGTAGATATCCTCAGTCTTTCTATCCACATCATTTAAATGAACATTATCCATGCAGCTTGAAATTCATCCAATAAGAGAAGCAACCTTGTACAACCAATCCGCTGAGGGCACAGTATATCCGAAGGGAAGGCTATGGCTATAAAAGGGGACTTCTTTAAGTCACCAGTGGTTGATGGATTTGCATGATCCAGTCTAAGCTCTTAGGAGCTGGCTAGAGGATCAGAACCAGGATACCTGGTGGACTCGGTCTAGGAACTTTGGCTCCGACTAGAGGAACATTTGGCTACATGACTTCAAACCAGAGACTACTTAAGGAGGAAACCCAGGTTGGGACAATCCAGTCACCTGGTACAGACTTTGCAGACCTCAGATAGCTTCCTAAATCTGGCGTTATTCCTTTCTCGGTGGGTGCCCGCCGAAAGCTGGGTGCTGCTGGATTGGAGTAAATAGCACTGGAAGCTCTGAGGCACGGACATTCTAAATCCCTGGTGAGCCAGTGGAAGGGTGAGACTCTGTTGCCTGTTACATTTGTGTGTTTTGCTGGTTATGTGTTATGTGCCATTAATTGTTTGGGGATCCAATAAAGTCTTAATATTGTGATTCCCTCACCCTGTGTTGTCTGAGTAGTGTTCCGCCCACGGTTAAGGAGGTTGTGCGTTCAGTTGGGATGAGCCCTGAGCCACGCTGTCTTTCTAAAGGCGGCTGGGCCAGCGGACAAGAGCACCCACTGAGCCCCGTATCTCCACATAGGTTGCCGCTGTTTCCACTACTAGGCTGATTATTGGGGAACTCGCAGTGAGGGTATAGTTGTCACGTTAGGTACGGGGATCTACCAAGCGAAAGGAAGGATAAGGGAAAGCCTGTGTCTAGGGAAGGGAGAGGTTCACTCACCACCCTATATAGGTTCCATACCTATGCGCCAAGCTGGATATCAAGCCCTAGGCTGACCCTGATCTGGGCCCTAGGTAGGGAGTAGATGGGATGAGCTCTTTGTCAACCCCACTATGTACTAAAGGACATACAGGGATAACAGATAAGGGAAATAACAAAAAAACGTATCTCTAAGAAGATTCAAGGAGAGGGACTGCAAAATGCAACAAAGTTGCTCCAGATGATTGCAAGCCGACTGCTTGCACTCAGGGTCTATAGGTAGTTAGAGTTATCATCAGTACTGACCAGAAGGAAATGAGGAAATTTAAGGACACAAATGAAATTTATGATAGAGACAGCTGAAAGGGTCAGAAACTCTGCGGGGTCCTAAAGGGAAAGGGATGAACCCGAAGCAGAGGAGAGACATAAGATACCATATACATAAATCAGGAAAACTAGAAGGTCAGTGAGCAGATTGCGCTGTCAACATTTTATAGCCGGACACTACAGGACTGCCTGTCACCCATGACACACAAGTGACAATAGTAAATATACAACCGATTCCAACTCATGAAATATATATATACCTCGGTACAGTCACTGCCACCTCCACAAAAACAAAAGGAACTACAGTCATGGCCAAACGTTTTGAGAATGACACCAAAATTATATTTTCATATGATTTGTTGCCCTCTGGTTTTTAATTCTGTTTGTCGGATGTTTACATCACATACAGAAATACAGTATAATTGCAATCATATTATGAGTACCAAAAGGTTATATTGACAGTTAGAATGAGTTAATGCAGCAAGTCAATATTTGCAGTGTTGACCCTTCTTCTTCAGGACCTCTGCAATTCTCCCTGGCATGCTCTCAATCAACTTCTGGACCAAATCCTGACTGATAGCTGTCCATTCTTGCATAAGCAATGCTTGCATTTTGCCAGAATTTGTTGGTTTTTGTTTGTCCACCCGTCTCTTGATGATTGCCCACAAGTTCTCAATGGGATTAAGATCTGGGGAGTTTCCTGGCCATGGACCCAAAATCTCTATGTTTTGTTCCATGAGCCATTTAGTGATCACCTTTGCTTTATGGCAAGGTGCTCCATCATGCTGGAAAAGGCATTGTTGGGCGCCAAACTGCTCTTGGACAGTTGGGAGAAGTTGCTCTTGGAGGACATTCTGGTACCATTCTTTATTCATGGCTGTGTTTTTAGGCAAGACTGTGAGTGAGACGATTCCCTAGGCTGAGAAGCAACCCCACACATGAATTGTTTCAGGATGCTTAACAGTTGGCATGAGACAAGACTGGTGGTAGCGCTCACCTCTTCTTCTCCTAATAAGCTGTTTTCCAGATGTCCCAAACAATCGAAAAGGGGATTCATCTGAGAAAATGACTTTACCCCAGTCCTCAGCACTCCACTCCCTGTACCTTTTGCAGAATATCAGTCGGTCCCTGATGTTTTTTCTGGAGAGAAGTGGCTTTTTTGCTGCCCTCCTTGAAACCAGGCCTTGCTCAAGCAGTCTCTGCCTCACAGTGCGTGCAGAAGCACTCACACCAGCCTGCTGCCATTGCTGAGATAGCTCGGCACTGCTGGTAGTCCGATCCCGCAGCTTAAACAGTTTTAAGATACGGTCCTGGCGTTTGCTGGTCCTTCTTGGGCGCCCTGGAGCCTTTTTGGCAACAATGGAAGCTCTCTCCTTGAAGTTCTTGATGATGCGATAGATTGTTGACTGAGGCGCAATCTTTGTAGCTGCGATACTCTTCCCTGTTAGGCCATTTTTGTGCAGAGCAATGATGGGTGCACGTGTTTCTTTAGAGATAACCATGGTTAACTGAAGAGAAACAATGATACCAAGCACCAGCCTCCTTTTAAAGTGTCCAGTGGTGTCATTCTTACTTAATCATGACTGATTGATCGCCAGCCCTGTCCTCATCAACACCCACACCTGTGTTAATGGAACAATCACTAAAACAATGTTAGCTGCTCCTTTTAAGGCAGGAATGCAATGATGTTGAAATGTGTTTTGGGGGTTAAAGTTCATTTTCTTAGCCAATATTGACTTTGCAAGTAATTGCTGTTAAGCTGATCACTCTTTATGACATTCTGGAGTATATGCAAATTGCCATTAGAAAAACTTAAGCAGTAGACTTTGTAAAAATTAATATTTGTAGCATTCTCAAAACTTTTGGCCATGACTGTACTAAGTGCCACCACCAATCGCTTTACAGGCTGATTGGATATCTTTAACAGATAGCGTATGGCTTCAGGGATGCGGTTTTTATAGCAAGAGGAACTAAGCTATTAAACCTTATATAATTTAAAAGTAAGCAGTGTTTATACAAATATACAAAAGACGTTACAACTTGAACAAAACAATACAGCATGTACAATTACATAAAATAATAGGGATAAACAAAAGAAAATTACTAAACCTGATGTTACTGCAATGACTACAGATTTATGGAAGGAAGGACTCGAATAGAACGTGAAACAATCCTACATGCTGATGTACCTTACTAGCATCGAACAAGTCAATTCAAAATCTTGTATTTATTAACGAACAGTCACTCCAACATACGTCACCTTGGTGACCTTATGTGGGGGCTGTTTGTGGGATGTGCACGGCCATTCAGAATTTCATGAGATCCCCAACTTTTACGATATCTTCGCCCCTGGAGGTCCTAGGTAGGAGATATTACTGCACTCTTTCCTATCACGATTTTTCCGTTTCATAGATAGGAAACATGGCATAGAAATTGTCATCTATCTGTCTCTATCAATTTGATGGAAACCTGGCTATTGGTTAGCAACGCAAAATCATACTTTGCGTTTGCCATTTCATCACATTTTTGAAAATATGACTTTTCTATGTATTATATCGATATAGTTCACAAAACCTCTCTTCATAATTTCTATAAGGGGAAACAAAGGATTTGAATTTCTCTCCTAGTTTTCTGGTTAACCTCTGCTCTTATCTCTACCAGTTGTAATTCTGCCCTTCTGCACATTTTAATGCATTGAAGCTGAGGCTGGGCTCACATTTACTATCTTTTTAATCATCTGTTTCCCAAAGGAGGGAGGTGAGCTGCATGGGGGTCATCTGAAGGTTGAGTGTCAGCCGGACCTCGGTATACATTATGATAATTTTGGGACTTCTTAAAGATTGACAATCATATCTACAACATCAACAGTATAACTTTGGAAGTTGGCTTTTCCCTCTTAGTACTGTACGTCAAGATGGAAAGTAATGGCCTGGCTCACTTGGATGCTGCACTGGAGCAAACGTTCATATTCCAGTCTCAGGTTCTCAATGTTTGATCTTTGGTGCTTGACAGCATAGTCTTGTCCCCTTCTGGAGATGATGCCCGGTGTTCTTGCTTTTGATGCTTGACTGTGTAGTCTGGTCATTTTCCGGTCATGGTATTTGGTGTTCAGCATTTAGGTTCCTATGGCGGAGGTATTCAGTCTTCGGATTTCACTGGAAACAGAAGGGCTGAAGTCTTCTTCAGACTCAGTACACCTCCAGATGCTTCTACCATATATGACACAGGCCTGCTCTGCTTCGTACACATGGTAGTCGTAGTACAAACTCCACCTCTCTGCTGCCAGCCCAGGCTTTTATTTTTTGTAACTCCGCCACAGCTGTCATCTGACCCCGTGCTTTTTAATAATTTTTAATGCTTTTTTATACATTATTTTATTGCAAGACACCATGTCTGTTAATAGTTTGGGTAAGCTATTTTCCAACTAAATGGTTTATGACTGTACTGTGTTAATGTACTAAATATTTAGTAGAATATTTCTCTGGGTGGAGGTATATTATTAACCATTGTGATTATATATATATATATATTTTACTTCCCTACACTCTTATTATGCTCCTTCTTTTATATATATATATATATATATATATATATATATATATATATATATATATATATACATATATATGTATATATATACATCCTGGCTATATATGTGTCTCTCATTTGAGGAACCATTTTAATATTGTTTTTATATGTATTATACCCTACAAAGATTTCCTGATTACATATATATATATATATATGTTGAGGATAAAGAATTGAGTATCCAAAAATACTTAATTCAGCCATTTCATAGACTCAGTTATATAGTTCAGTAGATGTGAACTAACTCACATATTTGTGAATGCTTTTGTTTCTTACTAACATGTATATATGTATATTGCATATTCAGTGTATTTTCCTTAGACACAGTATATACCACCACATGTGATTGTAAAGATGGCTGCTATTTCCTGTTCTCCACCCAAGACAGATCGACAAAGAAATTCCTGGAGCCTAGACTGACCAATCAACGGAGAATATGCAGATCTCTCTACGTCATGAAGCCCTGACTTACGATACTTGATTGGACTAAAACTTTTGTTCACACCCCCTTACTGTTTGGTCTAGAGTCTCTTTCAAACAATAAAGAACACACTTGGTTAAGAGCCAGTCATGGAGATAGACATAACTGACTTTGCTGTGCAGTTATTCATTCTCGTGTGCACACATGACATTTTAATTAGAAGCAGCAGCCGGATATCAAGAGATCCTTTGAGTCTCATCATCATCGTCATTCTGACCTTGACAGCTGGCGACCACGAAGGGACTACCGAGAAGGGTGAGTCAGAGCTTCCATTTTCCGGACGTCTGGGGGCTACTCCACAAGTATCCAGGTGTTGCTCGATATCAAGGATTTGATCACCCTTTCGTTTCCGCGGTAAGCATCATATACATTGTGTGTGCTGTTTTACCTGTGGTTCGAGAGACACCTGGCGAAAGTGGGTGGTCACTAGTCCGGAGAATGGTAGTGCACCGGAGACCTAACGGTGTGACTGTCACCCGCCGGTGGGCTAGAAGGACCCAGCTCCCATAGGGGCTAGGGGTAGGTTGTAAAGTATCCGGCTGTCTGTATTTCTCACTGTAAGTAAGGTAGAAATGGGGGGCTCTTTGAGTAGCTGTTTATTTGTATATAGTGTATGGTTAATCAAGCTTGTGATTTCTCTGTTTGGTTCTCGCAGAGTTAATTGTCTGTTATTGTTCACGGAGGGAGAGAACATGGAGGCTAGAGATGCAGCTGCTGTCTTTGTTCTGTGAAAAAGAAGGGGGGTCAGCCCCTCACTAGCTGCTTACACAGGACAGAGAGCGGGAGTTGTATTACACTGACACTCAGAGGAAGAAAAAGGTGGGGGCCATATGTCCACCAGCTACTTGAGACAGAGCGGAGATCATATTACACAGCTCGGTCTCTGCTGTCTTTTAGCTAAGAAGCAAGGGGGGTGGAGGGTGAAGAGGCAGACGCCGGGGGGTTAAAACAGCGCAGCTCTTTGGAGTGAGGAGAAAGGAGGTGTCAGTGGGCTAACATACAGGAGATGGCTGCAGCCTTTGTATAATACAGCAAACAGAGTTGTAATGATTTGAAAGAAAAACAAGTGTTATTTCGGTTTGTATTAGAGAGAAATTAACGGGTTCATGCATTTTTCAGTTTTTTAACTTGTTTGTTTTTGAACAGAAGTATGAGAACTAGCGATTCCCCTGTGTTGCGGACACAGCCACTGTTTATTAGATATTAAATATTAAATATTAAATATTGAATGTTGAATATTGAATGTTGGATAGATAATAAACGAGGCGGGAAGGGTTCTGTTAACTTAAAGTGGATTTAGCGTATTCCTCTGCGTTTTAAACGTGAGCCACTGTTATGAGGGGGTAGGTCTTCATAATGAGGCGGGAAAGGAACTCACTTTAGTTGAGGTAAGGGTGCTGGAGTTAGCGGATTCTCATGCGTATTAGACGCGAGTCACTGTCAGCGTGTTACAAACGCGGACGAGACGAGAAAGGACTCCATTGGAACGGCCGATCCAATTAAGCACTGTATACTCTGTTCAAAAGATAAATATGTTGTTTTTAGTAGGAGCTGAGAACGCTGTCGCCCTAGTTACAAAAAACGGAAAAAATATAAAAGATTGTAAAAAGTTGTGTAATATCGTTGGACTACCACTAGATGGCAGGCTGCAACCCATGTATTGAAGTTCAGATTAATCTGTAGTGAGTTTATAATGAAGAACAAAGACCCCATTCACTGTCTGTTGCTGTTTGTAGAATCACTAAATGTTTTTCTCTAGCGGTGCCTCATTGTTCTGCTCTAGAAGTCATTATGTCTGGTGCTAATCAAATCTCTCCTTTGTATGCTGAAATGCAAATTTACAGGCACTAAAAGTATCCCTGGTTTACTACGTAGTTCCAGCCACTCCCAGTACACCCAGAGAGTCACAACATGGATGCTGCACCCGGAAGTCAGGTGCCTGGAACTTCCTGTGGCAGCCGTCTTGCTACACCCACTGATGGCAGTACACCTCATAAGCCACACCCCTCGCAATGGCTCTTTGTTCAAAGCTCTCCACCCATCCCCGGTGGGAGGTGTTCTCTGGTATATATGACTAACACATTTGAATGAGTATAAATTGTATATTTGTTTACTCAGTTATCCCATAAATGCAAGTCAAAGATAAGTAAGTGAAATTTTTACAGAAATGATGTGGAAACAGATCTGTTCACATAAAATTAATTGGTATTTTAGAAGTCCTGCAGCATTATATCATAAAATAAATAGAGGAAGGTAAATATATATATATATATATATATATATATATCTTTGTACTATGTTAGTTAAGTTAAAACAAAAATCGTAAACGACTTACCCCTACTGATGTCAAAATGTATCAAATCCATTTGTAAAAAGGAATTAGGAAAAATGTATAATGCATCCAATGTACATATGGGTAATGGATGTGTTCACTGCTACGTCTTTGTTATAACAAAGGATGAGGTTTTTTTTCTTCTTCCTCTCTCGCTTTTAAGAGACAGGGATGGAATGTGTCTTTCCTCAATAGTGACGTAAGTTTGGTTTAACCCTTAGAGTTCAGGATTTCCCATTTTTAGTTTGCTGTTTATACCTGAATAGGGAATATTAAATTTTATGGGATGTGCGATATAATTTGTGTTGTTTTGTGTTTAATGGCGATTTATTTGAACAATATATTTATTTTGTGACTCTATCACCTTTTCTGTTTTTACGATTATTTCTAAACAATTCATATATTTTTGCAGGTTAGTCGCCTAGTCACAGCTGTCATTTAATCATGTCTCAGTTGTTTCTACTATGAAAGGTTTTTCTTTTCTTTATGGATACAGTGTTTATTGTAAAGTTTTGAAATTTCCCAGGAATGTATAGTGTTGTGAGATGTACGTTATTTTCAGTGTTTGTTCATTTTAGGTTTTAGTATGTGGCTAATTTATTACCTGCTGTTTTATCTTTTCTTTTAGGGAATACCAGTATACAAATGCTGAATTTTGCCATATTGGTAAATAAACAATTAAACAAGGGGGGAATAAGGTATTAATTATATTCTCCAGTTTCTTGGAGGGCGCAGCAGGCATATTAGATAGGTTTTGAAGTTGACCTTGGTTTTGAAGCTGACCTTTTTCCCATAGGTTATGTTTATTAGATTACTATGAGGTATACCTGTTAACTGAAATAGGAAAGTTTTGTCTTATATGTTTATTTGTTTATTTGTTTGTTTATTTATTTAGTATTCTCAGTCATGTGAAGTATAGATGACCACTAACTGTATTATGATCAGAGATGAAGTTATAAGAATGATCTAATGTATATTTTTTAGTTTTTGTTTTTATAGATGAAACCAGATGGTGGTCGATTCTGCACTGGATATGCTGCTGTTTACACCACATGAGGTAGTCTAAATTCGACCACTCCCTCCAATCCTATTGATACAGGAGACAGTGATGCATTAAATGCCTCTCTTGATGGGTAGAACAGGAGTGGGTAAGAGTCTTTAGAGGTGTATGTAGGTTGTAGATTTTTTCCTGTTGTCAAATGAATTAGGTATGCCGAAAAGAAAGTCTAGATCTGAGCTGATGGATTCGGATGGAGATCCTCGCACAGGTGCAGCTGACCAAGAAGCAGTGAACGGGCCTAGAGTTGAGAGTCTTTCACCAATACCGACCATGCCTTGGTGACATTGGTCACGTCAGTGACTTCTGTCACTCCTTGTGTTCTTAAATCCCTACAGGAACAAGCAAAACAACAAGGAATGGACTGTGACATGCAAGGAGCCAGCTGACTGAGGAAGGTCTGTGGATAAAGGGTGGTAAGCTTTCTCTGCCATGAGAGCTCTTCTTAATGATGGCCCAGGTAACACCTGTGAAAGACAATTGTCAGTGTGTGCTTTGGTGACACCGGGTTTAGTACCCAGGTGGGCAGATTCACCCAGTCTTGTGAGACAAGTGCCTAGAACGAAGTGAGAAAAAAAACTGTAAAGAGTCCGTAGAAACACCCTGCACCTACTCTACCCATTCTTAGAGACTGCAAACTGATTATAGATGTATATCATGAGCACGTTGTATGCAAGTCTGTGCGTGTTGTGTAAATTTTTCTCCAGGTTTGGTCAGAGGTATTCCAGTGCAGAAAACGATATTATTGTTGAGAAGCACATGAAGGTGGTATGTAAAGAAAAATGTGTTTACAAAAAGTGTATATTTTATAGAAAAGTGGAAACTAGTAAATCGTGTACAAAATGTATATGTTTTGTTTTCTTTTTGCAATAAGCAGGTCTTTATGTAAGATGTTTTTTGGTTTAGCATAGACATGTATATTTTTATATAATTGACTGAATAGTGTGATAAACAGGTGTATTCTCTAATTCCAGATCTTAAATCAGAGCTATTAGCATATGGTCTCCAGGCAGGAGACTGATTGATCCTAAAGGACAAGCGAGAAAGAGCCATGAGTCAACACTAGATGAGCCGATCCAACCACAGAAACATCTATGGATCCACACCTCGCATTGCAGAAGGGTTAATCAACCAGAGCTGCACTGAGCGTTCTGCTCATACTTATCCTTTTCAGAAAACCCTGTACAGTTTTAGACCAGCATTGCCAGAACAGTTAGAAGAGAGGACTTAGAGAACCTTGAGACATGGGAAAGTCCAACTACAAAGGGTGAGGACTCGCCTAGGAGTCCTTGGTCTCAAACCGGTGAAGAAAACCCCTTTCCCCTTTCCGCCCATGTTTCAACGTTCAGTTAGGCAGGTTTTTCAACAGATCTTTCTACCTCTCTTCCTAAGGGAACACAGTACCCTTAGTATTTAGAAATGGCAGAAGTAAGTCTTTAGGGGGGACTGTTGAGGATAAAGAATTGAGTATCCAAAAATACTTAATTCAGCCATTTCATAGACTCAGTTATATAGTTCAGTAGATGTGAACTAACTCACATATTTGTGAATGCTTTTGTTTCTTACTAACATGTATATATGTATATTGCATATTCAGTGTATTTTCCTTAGACACAGTATATACCACCACATGTGATTGTAAAGATGGCTGCTATTTCCTGTTCTCCACCCAAGACAGATCGACAAAGAAATTCCTGGAGCCTAGACTGACCAATCAACGGAGAATATGCAGATCTCTCTACGTCATGAAGCCCTGACTTACGATACTTGATTGGACTAAAACTTTTGTTCACACCCCCTTACTGTTTGGTCTAGAGTCTCTTTCAAACAATAAAGAACACACTTGGTTAAGAGCCAGTCATGGAGATAGACATAACTGACTTTGCTGTGCAGTTATTCATTCTCGTGTGCACACATGACATTTTAATTAGAAGCAGCAGCCGGATATCAAGAGATCCTTTGAGTCTCATCATCATCGTCATTCTGACCTTGACATATATATATATATATATATATACACAGTGCCTACAAGTAGTATTCAACCCCCTGCAGATTTAGCAGGTTCACACATTCAGAATTAACTTGGCATTGTGACATTTGGACTGTAGATCAGCCTGGAAGTGTGAAATGCACTGCAGCAAAAAAGAATGTTATTTCTTTTTTTATTTTCTTTTTAAATTGGGAAAAGTTTATTCAGAGGGTCATTTATTATTCAACCCCTCAAACCACAAGAATTCTGTTTGGTTCCCCTAAAGTATTAAGAAGTATTTCAGGCACAAAGAACAATGAGCTTCACATGTTTGGATTAATTATCTCTTTTTCCAGCCATTTCTGACTAATTAAGACCCTCCCCAAACTTGTGAACAGCACTCATACTTGGTCAACATGGGAAAGACAAAGGAGCATTCCAAGGTCATCAGAGACAAGATCGTGGAGGGTCACAAGGCTGGCAAGGGGTACAAAACCCTTTCCAAGGAGTTGGGCCTACCTGTCTGCACTTGTTGGGAGCATCATCCGGAAGTGGAAGGCTTATGGAACTACTGTTAGCCTTCCTCGGCCTGGACAGCCTTTGAAAGTTTCCTTCCGTGCCGAGGCCAGGCTTGTCCGAAGAGTCAAGGCTAACCCAAGGACAACAAGGAAGGAGCTCCGGGAAGATCTCATGGCAGTGGGGACATTTGTTTCAGTCAATACCATAAGTAACGTACTCCACCGCAATGGTCTCCGTTCCAGACGAGCTCGTAAGGTACCTTTACTTTCAAAGCGTCATGTCAAGGCTCGTCTACAGTTTGCTCATGATCACTTGGAGGACTCTGAGACAGACTGGTTCAAGGTTCTCTGGTCTGATGAGACCAGGATCGAGATCTTTGGTGCCAACCACACACGTGACGTTTGGAGACTGGATGGCACTGCATACGACCCCAAGAATACCATCCCTACAGTCAAGCATGGTGGTGGCAGCATCATGCTGTGGGGTTGTTTCTCAGCCAAGGGGCCTGGCCATCTGGTCCTCATCCATGGGAAGATGGATAGCACGGCCTATCTGGAGATTTTGGCCAAGAACCTCCGCTCCTCCATCAAGGATCTTAAGATGGGTCATCATTTCATCTTCCAACAAGACAACGACCCAAAGCACACAGCCAAGAAAACCAAGGCCTGGTTCAAGAGGGAAAAAATCAAGGTGTTGCAGTGGCCTAGTCAGTCTCCTGACCTTAACCCAATTGAAAACTTGTGGAAGGAGCTCAAGATTAAAGTCCACATGAGACACCCAAAAAACCTAGATAACTTGGAGAAGATCTGCATGGAGGAGTGGGCCAAGATAATTCCAGAGACCTGTGCCGGCCTGATCAGGTCTTATAAAAGACGATTATTAGCTGTAATTGCAAACAAGGGTTATTCCACAAAATATTAAACCTAGAGGTTGAATAATAATTGAGCCACACTTTTATGTTGAAAATTTATTAAAATTTAACTGAGCAACATAACTTGTTGGTTTGTAAGATTTATGCATCTGTTAATAAATCCTGCTCTTGTTTGAAGTTTGCAGGCTCTAACTTATTTGCATCTTATCAAACCTGCTAAATCTGCAGGGGGTTGAATACTACTTGTAGGCACTGAATATATTTATATATACACATACACACACACACACACACATACACACACACACAAACACACACAGATGCATCTCAATACATTAGAATATCATCAAAAAGATAATTTATTACAAAAAGGGAAATGCATATATCATATAGAGTCATTACAGAGTGATCTACTTCAAGTGTTTATTTCTGTTATGGCTTACGGAAAATAAAAACCCAAAGGTCATTATCTCAGAAAATTAGAATAATTACCACAAAACACCTGCAAAGGCTTCCTAAGCGTTTAAAATGGTCCATTAGTCTGGTTCAGTAGGCTACACAATCATGGGGAAGACTGCTGACTTGACAGATGTCCAGAAGGCAGTCATTGACATACTCTACAAGGAGGGTAAGCCACAAAAGGTCATTGCTAAAGAAGCTGGCTGTTCACAGAGTGCTGTATCAAAACATATTAATGGAAAGTTGAGTGGAAGGAAAAAGTATGGTAGAAAAAGGAAACCGCGATAACTGCAGCCTTGATAGGATTGTTAAGAAGAGGCCATTCAAAAATTTGGGGGCGATTCACAAGGAGTATACTGCTGCGGGAGTCAGTGCTTCAAGAGCCACCACACACAGACATTTCCAGGACATGGGCTACAACTGTCGCATTCCTTGTGTCAAGCCACCCATGAGCAATAGACAACGCCAGAAACGTTTTACTTGGGCCAAGGAGAAAAAGAACTAGACTGTCGCTCAGTGATTCAAGGTGTTGCTCTCAGATGAAAGTAAATTTTGCATTTCATTTGGAAATCAAGGTCCCAGAGTCTGGTGGAAGAGTGGAGAGGCCACAATCCAAGCTGCTTGAGGTCTAGTGTGAAGTTTCCACAATCAGTGATGGTTTGGGGAGCCATGTCATCTGCTAGTGTAGGTCCACTATGTTTTATCAAGACCACAGTCAGTGCAGCCGTCTACCAGGAAATTATAGAGCACTTCATGCTTCCCTCTGCCGACAAGCTTTTTGGAGATGGAAATGTAATTTTTCAGCAGGACTTGGCACCTGTCCACACTGCCAAATGTACCAATACCTGGTTTAATAACCACAGTATCACTGTGCTTGATTGACCAGCAAACTCGTCTGACCTAAACCTTATAGAGAATCTATGGGGTATTGTCAAGAGGAAGATGAGAGACACCAGACCCAACAATGCAGACGAGTTGAAGGGTGCTATCAAAGCAACCCGGGCTTCCATGATACCTCAGCAGTGCCACAGGCTGATCACCTCCATGCCACAACGCATTGATGCAGTAATTCATGCAAAAGAAGCCCCAACCAAGTGTTGAGTGCATTTACTGTACAGACTTTTCAGTAGGCACCAACATTTCTGAGTTTAAAATCATATTTTCAGTTGGTCTTATATAATATTTTAATTTTCTGAGATAATGACTCTGGGGTTTTCATTGGCTATAAGCCATAATCATCAACATTAACAGAAATAAACATTTGAAATAGATCACTCTGTGTGTAATGACTCTATATAATATATGCTGTGCTGGTGGGATATGGGGGGAGGTGTATCTTGCTGTACAGATTCCTATTTCAAGCTTGGTTCACTGTCTTAAGGCCCCGTCACACGCAGCAACGTATCTAATGATATATCGCCGGGGTCACAGATTCTGTGACGCACATCCGGCATCGTTAGTGACGTTGTTGCGTGTGACAGCAAGGAACGAGTGTTAACGATGGAAAATACTCACCTTATGGTCCATCGTTGACACGTCGTTCCTTTTTAAAAAATCGTTGATTGTTGAGCACGCAGGTTGTTTGTCGTTCACAAGGCAGCACACATCGCTACGTGTGACACCTCGGGAATGACGAACAGCAGCTTACCTGCGGCCGCCGGCAATGACGAAGGAAGGAGGTGGGCGGGATGTTACGTCCCGCTCATCTCCGCCCCTTCCGCTTCTATTGGGCGGCCGCTTAGTGACACCGCTGTGACGCCGCACGAACCGCCTCCTTAGAAAAGGAGGCTGTTCGCCGGCAACAGTGACGTCGCTAGGTAGGTAAGTCCGTCTGACGGCTCCAAACGATTTTGTGCGCCACGGGCAGCGATTTGCCCGTGATGCACAAACGACGAGGGCGGGTGCTTTCACCAGCGATATCGCTAGCGATATCGTTGCGTGTGACACCCCCTTTATTTGTACTGCTTCTGTGTACATTGAATTGTTTGTAAGTAATCACCCCCTATAGTGCAAGGTTATAGCCTCTTGAGGCGCTTCCGTCCCTGGGTGTGGAGGGAGGTGGGCCTAGAGACCTTTTTCTTACTTGGGGCAGGCAGTCTGTTTGAGAACTTGAAGGAAGAAGGATTGATCCTCTAGGAGAAGCTGGGACTTCTCAGAGAGACGGGGACATTTATGCTACTACTGGACAATTTTACTCTCTGTTTTGTGGATTATGTTATGGATCATTTGATTTGCTTGGAATAAATGCTCTTTGGACTGTACCGCCATCTCTCGCTCTGTTGATTGCGTGATATGGGAGAAGGACCCCATGACAACTGGTGGCAGCGGTGGGATCAACAGAGCACAGCCTAATGGAGATCAACCAACAGGGTGAGTACAGAAACTGGACTGCATCCAGTCTAAAGGAGAGTCAGAGATCTGGGCCTGAGCTACCAGAGTAAAGAAGCCTTAATTGATCTACTGGTGGTTGAGAGCCAGTCTACCTCCCAGATGTCTGACAGACAAACACTGGGGATGGGGATCCCTGCCCCAAAAAGCCAGTGGGTGGTGTGGTTCGAAGACGAACGGCAGCTCTTGGCCCCGGTGTATCTCAGGAATATAAGGAGCAGGCTGCTCGCCGAGCACAGAGGAGACAAGAAGCAATAGAGTCCAACAGAGGGAGTAATGTGAGTTCGAGTGTAAACCCAGCGATCCAGGAGCCTGTACGGATTACCCAGGTGGACTTCAAACCATTTGATGAGGCTTCCAGAGATGTGGAAGGGTTCTTCAAGGACTTTGAGCAGCAGTGTGTCATGATGGAGGTTCCCCACTCTCGCTGGGTGCGTTTGTTAGTCTGACTCCTGAACGGAAGCGTGGCAGAGGCTTATCGCACCATTGACTCACAGCAGAACCGGGATTACAACATTGTAAAGCGGACTATCCTGGACTACCATGCCATCACCCCAGACTCACATAGGGCACAGTTCCGAGACCTCCCATGCACCACAGGGGGATCGTTTAGATTGTATGCCCATAAGATGTCCCAGGCATGTCAGAGATGGCTGGAAGCGGAAGACGCCTTCACTGTGGAAGACGTTATGCAGGTAATTCTCATAAAACAATTTCTTTACAAGTGTCCCTCAGAAATACGGGAGTGGGTCAGGGAGCGCACACTGTGCACATTGGATAGAGCTGCTGCCCTGGCTGATGAGGCCCTTACTATCCGACCGCAATGGAGGGGGCTTCTGGACAATAAGACACAGCCTGCTCCTGTTCCCCGGCCCTCTCCAGTTATATCTGCCCCTCAAACCAGCCACAGGCCGATGACAACCACGGCTCACAATCCTGGGCCCCAACAGTTCCGACCACGCCCTGGGGGAATCACAAAGAGGAGATATTATGGGTGCGGGCAACCTGGGCACCTGCAATTCAGTTGTCCCGCAAGGACTCGGAGGGACCCCCACGCACCTCCATCTCGTCCGGAGCATTTTGTACATTTCATCCCGTCTGAGAAAGAAGTACAACGACCTCCACTGGAGTGTACCGCTGACCCCTGCACCATAGATGCCCCTGTTGTAGTGTATGGCCTCAGGCCTTTGTCACCAGGTTCTCCTACTGCCTTCTCAAGAATGCACATTAGAAGGAGTCCGACGCAGAGGAGATGTTATTGATGTGGGTAGCCTGGACATTTGCAAAACACTTGCCCTGCTGGTCGATTGAGGAATTACCTGGCACCAAATCGACCTGTTCATTCTCTACAGCCAAATACAAGGTGGGAAGAGTTCTCACCCCTTCAAGTGGACTTGCCTAATGACTCAGACACTCATGGTCGGCCACTAGGGGTTTATGGGGTGCGAGCCACAGCCCCTAGTTCCTCTCACCATCAAAATAAGCAGTTACAGGAGATTGTGCTGGATGGACAGAGAGTCATTGGATTTTGTGACTCTGGGGTATTTCTCACAATAGCTAATCCCCGGATGGTTCGGCCAGAGGCAATACATTATGGACCAGGGATTGTTATTTAATTGGTTGGAGGACAAAGGAGGAATATCCCAAAGGTGACTGTAGATCTGGACTTTTGCTTTGGGATCACGCAATGTGTAGTTGGGATATTGAGCGGCCTGCCTGCAGATATTCTCCTTGGACATGATGTGGGAGATCTACAATGTCGATTTGTGGGTGCAGGAAACACAGTTTGAGTGAAGGAGGACACAAAGGGAAGCTTGTCCTTCCAACCCTACTGCTGTACAAGGGACTATCTACAGCTTCTTCATCCAATACAAGTGTGGAAGCCAACACCAGAACGCTGATGGACTGTCCCGGCAAGAAGAACCATAGACTATTCACAGCTAAGCAACATGGACTTAAGTGAGATGGCCAGAGGTCTGTGTAGATCTCATGGCATACTCACTTATTCAGAAGGAGGGAGAGGTTGTGATGGTGGGATATGGGGGGAGGTGTATCTTGCTGTACAGATTCCTATTTCAAGCTTGGTTCACTGTCTTATTTGTACTGCTTCTGTGTACATTGTATTGTTTGTAAGTAATCACCCCCTATAGTGCAAGGTTATATCCTCTTGAGGCACTTCCATCCCTGGGTGTGAGAGGAGGTGGGCCTAGAGACCTTTTTGCTTACCTGGGTCAGGCAGTCTGTTTGAGAACTTGAAGGAAGAAGGATTGATCCTCTAGGAGAAGCTGGGACTTCTCAAAGAGACGGGGACATTTATGCTACTACTGGACAATTTTACCCTCTGTTTTGTGGATTATGTTATGGACCATTTGATTTGTTTGGAATAAACGCTCTTTAGATGGTACCGCCATCTCTCGCTCTGTTGGTTGTGTGATATGGGAGAAGGACCCCGTGACATATGCGTTTCCCTTTTTGTATTTAATTACTGAAATAAATTAACTTTTTGATGATATCTTAATTTATTGAGATGCACTTGTATATATTATAATTTGCTTTTAATTTGCAGAAAAAAAATACAGCAAAAACACAGTGTTTAACGTGGCCTTAAAGGTAGACATGCACATCGTGTAGTCCAAAAAAAGAATAAGACCACGAGCACACATTGAGTGAATTATGTGGTGAGTTTTTTACCTCAGTATTTGTAGCAAAAACCAGCAGTGGAACAACCAGAGGAAATGTATAATAGAAACACGGGCACCACTTCTACATTCTTCACCCACTCCTGGTTTTGGCTTACAGACATTGATATAAAGAAACCTCACCAAATACTCATTGTGTGTACGTGGCCTTATTCTTTTTTTAACTACCTGATGTGTGTGCCGCCCCAGCAGCGGATCGAACCGCTTGGATCCGTGGGCAATGTCCGTTCGTGGCTCGAGGGTCTCCGGACCCGGGGACTCGGGGCCACACTCTAAAGTGGAAGGGGATATTTACAGGCGGATGATAGTTTGTGATGCCACCCGTGGTGTGCGGTAATTGGGAATACCGCCGCTGCCATCGTTGGGAGTACCCGGGGTGATGGATTGGGGCAACAAGGTGTTGTTACCCTCCACGGGTAAGGGTATGCCCCGGGGCTCTGTAAGATGATACTGGGTGCCGTGACAGTGAGATCACTCATGTACTCACTCAGCCAGTAAGCAGACGCTGACAACCGGATAAACCAAGTCTCTAGGTGCCGATGCCTCTCTCGGGGAGCTTGTGCGGATCCCGTCACCTACAGTGCTACTTAGTGTTCTGTGACCTGCCTCATGGCACAAAGTTGAGATTTACTGACGTGGCCCGGTAGTTTGGAACTTGCCGGGCCACGCTCCCCACTGTGGGTAAGTGTGGGAGCCTGCTCTCAGGGCTCACGCTTGGGATCTTGTGGGCTGCGTATGTGGAAGGCCCTATCTCCCTCATTGCGCTAGTGCTCTGATTCTGCAGCTAGTGGGAACAGTCCATAAAGGCACAGTTCTCCGCAAGTTAATTGCCGGGTTGCCTGAAGCTTCTCCCCGACCTAGGGTCTGTGTACCCCGCCGTACCTTCGGTTCCGGACCGGAGATAGGACCAGGCTGCTGACCGTCCTCTTGACAGGTCCTAGGCACCTCGCCTCAATCCCCTGCAACCGGGGGTCCGACTCCTCTAGGCCCAGATATCGCCTGCAACCTAGACAGCTACTTTCAGGAGCCACCGCTCCCTGCTTCCTCCACTTCACTCCCCCTCCTTCACTTCACTTCACTGACACTCTCCTGACCCTCCCATCCTGACCACTAGGTGGGCGACCTTTTCCGCTCAAGCCGCCCACTGGTGTGTCTGGTGGGTGTGGTGCAGGGTGTTGATAGGATTTGATTTGCTGTTGGAAGCAACACTGTAAGATGGGGACCCAGAACCATACGGGATTTGAATACTGCACTAAGGGGAAGAGCGTGCAGTACCCTGTGACGACCTGATAGTTCAGGGGCGTCACATGTGCATGTCTACCTTTAAGGCCACATACACACAATGAGTAATTAGGGAGTTGTTTACCTCAGTATTTGTAAGCCATAAAACAGGAATGGATAAATAATACAGAACTGGTGCCCATGTTTCTATTATACTTTTCCTCTGATTATCCCACTCCTGATTTTGTCTTACAAATACTGAGGTAAAAAAATCCAACAAATACTCAACGTGAGCACGTGTATATCAGGTAGAATTACAATTGTGAAAGTTATTGTTTTTAGTTTCTTTATTCTTGTTACATTGGGTTTTTAAGCTACATCAATTTGTGCTTTATGAACATCTGATCTCTCGGAGGACTGGAGAAGCTGTTTGTACTGTTTCTCAATCTTCTGCCTGCCCTGGAGGTCCCCGACAGATCATCCTTGACCGCTCGATGACTAATGGTAACTATGCACATCTGATCCCGTACGTGAAGTGTCTGAGCCGCAGACTATAGTCTATGACAGGCTACAAATGACTGTTAATGATCTGCTTGTTCATTTGTAATATCCGTATCTAAAGGCGAAAAATGTCTGCTTTTACTACAGCGAATGTCTGTCAAGGGGGAAAAACGTAAACGAGCTGTATATATCAATGTTTCTTCTCACTGGCTACAATTAGACAAATGTTACCTAAGGGCTCATTCAGACAAGAATATAACAGTGTGCTGCCCGTATGCAAAACAGGTAGACTGCAGACCGCACACTGACCAATGCAAGTGTGACGCCCCTGAACTAGTCAGGGTGTCACAGGGTACTGCACTCTTTATCATTTGGTGCAGGACTCAACCCTCATGGTTCTGGGATCCTAACTTTTGGTATTGCTCCATCAGCATGCAAATCCTAGTCACACCTCACACCACACCCTGTCAGGCACACCAGTGGGTGGTCTAGCTTGAACAGGGCCACCCGCCTAGGGGTCAGACAGACTGGTGGGAGGGGCAGAGTAAGTAGAGTAGTAGCCCTCAGAGAATGAGGAGCTAGGGGAAGTTGGAGCTACCAGGGAGATGTTGGCTAGGTCGCAGAAGGTGGTCTGGGACCGAAGAAGTCGGAGACCCGGTCACTGGGTATTGGAGAAAGGTGCCAGGCTTAGTTTAGGGGAGCGATCGGCACCGGAATACCTAGTAAACGAACTGGTACCGAGCACGGCGGGGTACTGGACCCTATATCAGGGAGTAGCTTCACACAGCCTGATAATTAACCTGCGGAGGATAGTATTTTTATGAACTTTCCCCAAGAGCTCAGAGATCGAAGGCATCAACACAACAAAGGGGATAGGGCTTTCCAGCTTATGCGGCCCACTGAAATCCCAAGTGTCAGCCATCGAGAGCACAGCTTCCCTACTTAACAGTGAAGAGCGGGACCCCGACAGCTTCAAGCATAGGGGTCACTTAGAACATGTAAAATACAGTGCATAGAGGCAAGGTGCAGACTATCAGCAATACGAAAGAGAGCGGACTCTCGAACGGGCTCTCCTGAAGTGGCAGCGGCACCCAGAGACTTGGTTTACCTCTGTGTCAGAGTCTGATTTGCGGTCGCATCCCTACCAACACTGCCTGAGTGAGTACGCTGTCCTCCCCTGCTTCCAATCTGCACCACGCTCCCCTACACCCTCATCCTCCAGAGTCCCGGCGCCTCCCCTACCTGTGGAGGGAACGTCATCTGGCTGCCCCACTCCATCTCCCCCGGGTACTCCAATCGGCAGCGGCGGTACTCCCCTTACCGCGAACCACGGGTGGCGTCACAAACTCTTATCCCCTGTAAATACCCCCTTTGCATTTGAAGTGGCCGCAAGCCCTCGGGTCTGGAGACCCTCGAGCCACAGCAACCCCAGGATCCGAGCGGTTTGACTGCTGCAGGGGCAGCACACAAGTCAATGTGTTAGTTCGGTTTTCTGGATGTTTGGGTTTTCTGGGTTCAGCCGAACTGTAGTTAAAAGTTCGGTTCAGTGCCCAAACTTGATTCAATTTGACCCCGAACACCATGGAAGTCAATGAGGGCCCGAATTTGTGTGCTGTAAAATGGTTGTAGTAAGGGCTAGGGCGGTGCAAAAGAAATCAAAATGAGGGGAAGAGCAGGACAATTGCTCTGTAAACAAATGTGGACAGGGAAGTGACTTTAAATAAATTATAATAAAAAAAGTATAAAATAATAATATTCTTGAAGCAGGAGACGGAGGTCCAAGTTGAAGAAGTGGAGGTGGATGTGGCGGTGTTGGAAGAAAAGGGAAAGGAGGAAGTAGCCAAAACTTTTTTTTTGTTTTGTTTAGGGAAATTGCTTAAAATAACATAGAATAATAATAAAAAAAAAAAAATAATAATAATCTTAAACTAGGTGGTAGAGATCCAAGGAGGAGATTGAGGAGGAGTTGGGGGTGGATGTGGCAGTGTAGGTGGAAGAGGCGGAAGACGAAGTAGCCAACACTATTTTTGTGGGGTTTTTAATTTATTTTTTGTTTATTTTAGTTTCTTTTTTCAATTTGGGGAGGTCCCAAAACATTGTGAATGGCAAATATAACAAACTGCGGTGGAGTATAACAATGTCTGGGTGCAGCTGGTATAGTTGTCTAGTCAGTTAAAAGTACAGACAAGTTCTGTGGGATGCACGCCTGGTTAGTTTTAATGAATGTGAGCTTGCCCACTTTAGCTGTGGATAGGTGGGTGCACCTGTCTGTTATCACACGACATGCCATGCTAAACATGCATTGCGACACTGCATTGCCACAGGGCAAGCCCAGGCCATGTGTCCAGTTTGTAAACCCAGAAGTTAAATGGGGCAGACCTATCACACAGTACGTGAAAACGTGTGGACACGTACTCTTCCACCATGTTGAAACGCTGCCTTCTGCTAATAAGGACCATATCATATGGTGGTGCCAAATGTTGTGGTGTGCTAAGGAAGTAAGGAAGGTATTCCACATTTTGTCGAGGCTAACCCTTCCTTCCAAGGTGCTGGTTACCCAGCTGCATTGGCAACTTCTTACCAGCATGTGCTTGTATTCATGCATTTTTCCGATCCCACTCTAGAGCAGTGTAAGGATGGCAGGTTGTCTGTAACGCTTGCCCCTGGAGATGGGTAGGTGGTGAGCAGGTGTGGACCCACTGAACCACAGGGGGTACCCGGCCTTGCCCTTTAGTGGGAGAGGCCAACGCCATGAGCCACTCCCAGGGCAGAGATGGGGACTGTGGCAGCTGATTCCAATGTAAAGGACAGACACAGGTGCAGATAGACAAAGTCACTAGTGTAGCGGGTGCAGGCAGGATGGCTGAGGCAGATGGTAAGGCCACTAGTATGGCAGGTGCATGGGTTCAGGAACAGGTGCAGAAGCTAGAGACTGAAAAGCCAATGGTCTCTGGAAGACTGGAGCCAGACACATGGATTGCCTTTCACAGGAGACTTCCTTGGATCGTTCCTGGAATCTGTGATTGACCTGTGTGGCTAAGGAGATAAGATCATCCAGAGTTACGGGAATAACATGACCAGCCAGTTCATCCTTGATTTTCCCAGATAAACCTTCCAAAAAGGTGTACACCAGCGCCGATTATTCCATCCAAGTTCAGAAGACAGAATGCGGAATTGAACCGCATATTGACCCATGGACTGGACTCCTTGGATCAACTGCAGAAGAGAGGATGCAGCAGACGCGACTCGGCCCGTCGCAGCAAAAACGTTCAGGAAGGCCTGCAGAAATTCCAAAATGTCAGTGTGACGCCCTGGCAAAACTAGGTAGTCACAGAGGACTGCGACCCCCACCAAGGGTACAAGAATCGCCTCCTCCTTGGGATTCAACACCACACCCCACACACAGGAACACCAGCCACAAAGCCTAGCCACCCCCCCATGACAATAGGGACAGACCAGTGGGCGGGACAAGGCAGATGGAACGGCCACCTAGGGGTCTTGAGGTGTCAGGGGTGGGGAACAAGTCAGTGGAGTTGAAGTGTAGTTTGGAGTTTGAAGTGGAGAGTTGAGGAGTGAGGAGCTGAAGTGGCAGAGTGGTCAAAGGTCGGAGCCCTTGGACCACAGGAGAACCGACTAGGTGGCAGACGGCAGTGTAGGGCCACAGGCGACGAAGATCCGGTCGCGGGAGACCTGAAGTGGACCAGAGCAGGGTTGTAGCCCGCCGGTACCGACAGCGGGAATCTGGTCCGGAGGCCGTGCACAGGCGGGGTACCTGAACCCTAGGACGAGGAAGGTTGCAAGCCCCTTGTTAATTCACCAGTCAGGAGCAAGGTTCCAGGCCTTGTTCTAAAGAAGCCCAGAGAGCGAAACGGAAGCCCAACGCGGGGGATAGGGTGTCTACCAGAACCCACTGAAATCCCAAGGGTCAGATTTTGCAGGCACGGCTCCATCTGTTATACAAAGCCACAGGGGAGCGGATTTCACCCGTTCCAAGCGGGCTAAATCCACACATAGCAACAGTACAGACTCTGTGTGGATTATTCTCAATCGTGAGTACACCGGTGTCATCCGGTCCAACCTGCAGATGGCGCCCCAGCACTGCTCCCCACCTACACCTGGGCCCCGGGACTACACCTCCCCTACCCGTGGAGGGGATACCATCTTGCTGCCTCACACCATCGGTCTCGGGCACTTGCACAAGAGGCAGCGGCGGCGCTACCATCCCACACCGCAACCCACGGGTGGTGTCACAGACAAAAACTATCTCCCCTGTAAATACCCCCTTTCACTGTTGCGTGGACGGGCGGTTGCACGAGCCCCGGGTCCGGTCACCAATCAAGCCCCAGACACGATCCCGGGTCTGAGCGCCCCGAGTAGCCTCTGTGCCGTGGCGCGGCACCCGTCCGCGACATCAGCAGTAATTGGGTCATTTATCTTCCACAGGGGATTGACCCAAGCAAGAGATTCCCTACCGAGGAGCGATATCAGGAACTCCACATTGGACCGGTGTGAAGAAAACTGGTGGGCCAGCAGTGCGAAGTGCATGGTACACTGGTTGATGAAACTTGGACATTGCTTGGGGTCACCCTCAAAGCGAAGTGGGGCAGACGAGGTCCAGATACAAGCAGAGCAGGAGCTGGAGCGTTCAGGCAGACATTCACTGACCGTTGATGGGCCAGAATTTGCTTTTACTGTTCTCACATCTGCGACAGCTGCCCGAAGCGCGCATTCTAAGAAGTGACATGTCACTTCTTTCGTGCGCTCTGCATGCATCCCCCGCTCTGTCTATGGGAGGGGCTGCATGCAGAGCGCATGAAATCGGCTTTTTTTTTTTCATTTCTGCAGCGATTTAAAGTGCACGTGTGCTGTTCAAATCGCTGCAGAAATTTCTGCAGGGACAGAACGCAACGTGCGCACATAGCCTAATGCTCGCTGCTGGAGCTGGAAGGCGGAAAGCAGGAGTGGACCACTGGACCACAGGTTGAACCCAGGCTTACCCTTTAGTGGGAGGGACTTGACTAAGTGCCCACCATGAGACAAACGTCAAGTGCCAGTCCCAGGGCAGTGACCGGGACTGTGTCGACGGACCCGCAGGGCAAGTATGGACACAGGTGCAGATGGAAAGAGTCGCTAGTATAGCAGGTGCAGCTGGGACGGCTGAGGCAGATGTAACAGCCAAGCTGGTTGGACAGAGCCACTAGTGTGGCAAATGCAACCATTACAGTTGAGACTGATAGCATGGCAAGTAGGGACGGATAGAGTCACTAGTATAGACGTGGACCACCAACAAATCTGACGCTGAAAGCACGGCCAGGATGGACGGACAGAGTCACGAGTGCAAAAAGGCCAACCGGTACAGCTGAGGGTGATAGCACATCAGGAAGGACGGACAGTCACTAGTGCAGCATGGACCAACGGGACAACTGAGGCAGATAGCATGACCAGGATTGACAGGCACTGGGGTATGGATGGGACAGGGAAACAGGAGTGTAAGGGGTACTTTACACATTGCGACATCGCTAGCATCGGCTAGCGATGCCAAGCGTGATAGTACCCGCCCCCCGTTTCACATGCGATATGTGGTGATTGCTGCTGTAGTGAACATTATCGCTAATGCAGCTTCACACGCACATACCTACTCGGCGACGTCGCTGTGACTGCCGAACTATCCCTCCTTCAAGGGGGAGGTGCGTTCGGTGTCACAACGACGTCACCGCGATGTCACTAATCGGCCGGCCAATAGAAGCGGAGGGGCGGAGATGAGTGGGACATAACATCCCGCCCACCTTCTCCCTTCCGCATTGCCGTCGGGACGCAGGTAAGGAGATGTTTGTCGTTCCTGCGGGTTTACACACAGCGATGTGTGGAGCTGCAGGAACGACAAACAACATCATACCTGCGGTCGAACCGACATTATGGAAATGAACAACGCTACATAGATCAACGATTTTTGACGCTTTTGCGATCGTTTATCGTCGCACGTAGAATTTACACGTTGTGATGTCACTACCGGCGCCGGATGTGCGTCACTAACGACGTGACCCCGACGATATTTCGGAAGCGATGTCGCAACGTGTAAAGCCCCCCTAACACTATACGCTGACAGGGGGACCCACAGTGGACAGGGGGACTTGACAACTAACTGACTAGGGCACAGACTACTAACAAATCACACTGATCAGGCGCCTCCCCTAGTGGGAGAGTGCCTTAAGTACCCATAGCCTCTCAGCGATAGGCTGCGAGGCACTTCCAGAAAATGACACGCTGAACCTTTAAGTTGTCTGCTTTACCATGGCTAGTTTTAGAAAAATAGGGGTACCCCATTTTTTTTTTTTTTTAAATAATTCAAATAATTTAAATAAAAAAAGTGGGATCCCCTCAATTTTTCATAACCAGCCAAGGTACAACAGACAGCTGAGGGTTGCTGCTGCTGCTGTTCCTGTGCTGGATATGAAATATGGGGGGAATCCCCAGGTCATTTGTTTTTGCCAAAAAATAATTTAAAAAAACAGCTGGCCAAGCTAGCTATCCCTCTATTTATCAAGCTATTCTGTTATGTATTTATTTCTATTCTATCTGTTCTTTATTATTATCTATTCTACAGTATATGTTCTTTCTAGCTATTCTTTTTAGCAATATATTTGACTGAAAAAACACATTGGGCAAAAATGCGTTAAAAATGCAACAAAACGCATGCATTTTTTTGATGCGTTTTTGCCGCAGGTGTGTTTTTTTTGGGGCAAAAAACGTGCATCTTTGTGGTCACCACAAAGATGCAGCGTGCGCACATAGCCTTAGGCTGGAAACACATCTATGCGAGTAAAATCGGTCCGAGTTGGCTGAAAAAAACTCGGCTGATTTTAGTTCACGTTAGGTCCGAGTGCAACTATGTGTACTATGTCATCTGCCATTCAGCTTTGCTACATGGCCGCTGACAGCAGACACAGACAGCCATGTAGCAGAGCTGAATGGCAGATGACAGCAGACACAGACAGAGCTGCACGATCAGAATGAACTCGGGTTAACTTCACCCGACTTCATTGTCATGCTGCGGCTCTGTCTGTGCCGCGTCCTAATTAGCGGTCACCTGTGAAGGACTCACTGGTGACCGCTAAGTCCCTGAGTGACTGAAGTTAGCAGCCCTCTCTCATACTCACCGATCCCCGATCCCCGGCGCGGCGCTGCACGGCGTTCACACTGCTGTGGCGGCTTTTACTATTTTGAAAAAGCTGGCCGCTCATTAAACAATCTCGTATTCCCTGCTTTACCCGCCCACAGGCGCCTATGATTGGTTGCAGTGAGACACGCCCCCACGCTGAGTGACAGGTGCCTCACTGCACCCAATCACAGCAGCCTGTGGGCGTGTCTATACTGTGCAGTGAAATAAATAATTAAATAATTAAAAAAACCGGCTTGCGGTCCCCCCCAATTTCAATACCAGCCAGATAAAGCCATACGGCTGAAAGCTGATATTCTCAGGATGGGGAGCTCCACGTTATGGGGAGCCGCCCAGCCTAACAATATCAGCCAGCAGCCGCCCAGAATTGCCGCATACATTAGATGCGACAGTTCTGGGACTGTACCCTGCTCTTCCCTCTTTTTGCCCTGGTGCGTTGGCAAATCGGGGTAATAAGGAGTTATTGGCAGCCCATAGCTGCCAATAAGTCCTAGATTAATTATGTCAGGCGTCTATGAGATACCTTCCATGATTAATCTTTAAGTTACAGTAAATAAACACACACACCTGAAAAATCCTTTATTAGAAATAAAAAACACTAACAAATTCCCTGGTTCACCACTTTAATAAGCCCCAAAAAGTCCTCCATGTCCGGCGTAATCCAGGATGGTCCAGCGTCGCTTCTAGCTCTGCTGCATGGAGGTGACCGGAGCTGCAGAAAACACAGCCGCTCCTGTCAGCTCCACGCAGCAACTGAGGTGAGTATCGCGATCAGCTGAGCTGTCACTGAGGTTACCCGCTGTCACTGTTGGAGGATCCAGCGGTGGCCGCGGGTAACCTCAGTGACAGCTCAGCTGATCGTGCTACTCACCTCAGTTGCTGCATGGAGCTGACAGGAGCGGCGGTGTCTTCTGCAGCTCCTGCCACCTTCATGCAGCAGAGCTGGAAGCGACGCTGGACCATCCTGGATTCCGCCGGACATGGAGGGCTTTTTGGGGCTTATTAAATTGTTGAACCAGGGAATTTGTTAGTGTTTTTTATTTCTAATAAAGCATTTTTTCGGGTGTGTGTGTTTTTTTACTGTAACTTACAGATTAATCATGGAAGGTATCTCACAGACGCCTGACATGATTAATCTAGGAGTTATTGGCAGCTATGGGCTGCCAATAACTCCTTATTACCCCGATTTGCCAACGAACCAGGGCAAATCGGGAAGAGCCGGGTACAGTCCCAGAACTGTCGCATCTAATGTATGCGGCAATTCTGGGCGGCTGCTGACTGATATTGTTAGGTTGGGGGGCTCCCCATAACATGGAGCTCCCCATCCTGAGAATACCAGCCTTCAGCCGTATGGCTTTATCTGGCTGGTATTAAAATTGGTGGGGACCGCACGCCGGTTTTTTTAATTATTTAATTATTTATTTCACTGCACAGTATAGACACGCCCACCGGCTGCTGTGATTGGGTGCAGTGAGACACCTGTCACTCAGCGTGGGGGCGTGTCTCACTGCAACCAATCATAGGCGCCTGTGGGCGGGTAAAGCAGGGAATACGAGATTGTTTAATGACCAGCCGGGTTTTTCAAAATAGTAAAAGCCGCCGCAGCAGTGTGAATGCCGTGCAGCGCCGCGCCGGGGATCGGGGAATGGTGAGTATGAGAGAGGAGGGGAAAATGACCAACAGACTGTGAGAGAGGGACAGAGATAGTGACGGACCGACAGAGAGAGAATAGAGACCGAGAGGGAGAGATCGACTGACAGGGAATAGTGATTGACAGACATTGTGAGACATCACTCGTTTCCAGTGTTTTAGGAAACATGCGAGAAATGTATTTAGAAAATCGCATGTCACTAGGATGGTGTGAGTGCCGTCCCGTGACATCCGATTTTTTACACGCTCCCATAGACTTGCATTGGAGAGACTCGCAGTAGAAACTCGCAAAAAAGCAGCATGCTGCGATTTTTTTTTCAGTCCGATTTGGACTGAGAAAAAAATCGCAAATGCGAGCTGAATCATTCACTAACATGTGTCCGATTCCAATGCGAGTTTTTCTCACATTGCTCTACTGTGAGAAACTCGCAAGTGAGAAGCAGCCCTTATGGTACTCTGCAGCAGGCTCTGTTAGGGTACTCTGCAGCAGGCTCTGTTAGGGTACTCTACACCAGGCTTTGTTAGGGTACTCTGTACCAGCCTCTGTTTGGGAATTCTGCACCAGGCTCTGTTACGGAACTCTGCACTAGGCTCCCATTAGGGTATTCTGCACTAGGCTCTATTAGAGCACTCTACACCAGGCTCTGTTAGGGTACTCTGCACTAAGCTCTGTTAGGCCCCATGCGCATACTGTGCTTCTTGCTGCATTTTTGCTGCATTTTTGGGCGCAGTTTGTGGCACAAAACTGCGTGCATTTCCTTGCCCAGCAAAGTCTATGAGATTTCAGTTTTGCTGTGTGCATGTTGCTTTTTTTATGGCTGCAGTTTTGTGGTGACCATGTAGATGGTGTAGATGTGAAGCTTCGTTTTTAAGTGTTTTTTTTCATGGTACAGAAAAGTTTTTTAATTCTGTTTTAAAAAATAACTGCAGTTTTTTCCATGTGTTTTTTAGGCTGCACATAGAAGCCTCTAGAGAAAAATAAGCACCAAAACTGCACAAGTGGGCGGCGTCTTTAGACGCACAGTGACTGAAGTTTTTATTAAATCACATCCACTTTGGTTGGACAGTTAAAGGTAACCTGTCATCAGATTTGGTGACTATAAGCTGCGGCCACCACTAGTGGGTTCTTATATACAGCATTCTAACATACTGTATATAAGAGCCCAGGCCGCTGTGTAGAACATAAAAACACTTTATAATACTCACCTAAATGGTCGGTGCGGTGCAGACTGGTCAGATGAGTGTCTTTGTTCTCCATTCTCTGGCGCCTCCTCTTTCAGCCAGCTTTGTCCTCCTTTTTCTGAAGCCTGGGTGCATGACGCGTCCTACGTCATCCACACTAGCCAGCATTGAGGTCCTGGCCAGGCGCACTTTGATCTACCCTGAGCAGGGCAGATCAAAGTATTGTAGTGCGCATGCAGGAGGCAAAGATGGCCGAAAGAGGAGGTGTCGGACCCGGAGACACCCATCTGACCAGTCTGCACCACGCCGACCGTTTAGGTGAGTATTATAAAGTGATTGTTATGTTCTACACAGTGGCCTGAGCTCTTAAATGCAGCATGTTAGAATGTTGTACATAAGAGCCCACTGGTGGTGGCCACATGGCAGGTGTCTATGAGACACCCCCCCATGATTAATCTATAGTGAAAGTAAATAAACACAAACACCGAAAAATCCTTTATTTGAAATAAAAGACAAAAAAACACCCTCATTCACCACTTTATTAATCCCCAAATACTCCTCCAGGTCCAGCGTAATCCACATGAGATCCCATGACGCTTTCAGCTCTGCTACATCAGAAGCTGACAGGTTGGGCCGTAGAACACCACCGCTAGCTGTGAGCTCCACAGAGCAACTGAAGTCTGCAGAAACGTCACTCAGGTAGTGGCAGTGTGTGTGCGGTGATTATGGGGGCGGTAGTGCCTGCATGTGTGCGGTGATGATGGGGGCGGTAGTGCCGGTGTGTGCGGTGATGATAGGTGTGGTAGTGCCTGCATGTGTGCGTTGATGATGGGTGCGGTAGTGCCTGCGTGTGTGTGGTGATGATGGGGGCGGTAGTTCCTGCGTGTGCGGTGATGATGGGGGCAATAGTGCCGGTATGTGCAGTGTTGATGGAGGCGGTTGTGCCGGTGTGTGCGGTGATGATGGGGGCGGTAGTGCCGATGTGTGCAGAGATGATGGGGACGGTAGTGCCTGTGTGTGCGGTGATGATGGGGGCGGTAGTGCCGGTGTGTGAAGTGATGATGGGGGCGGTAGTGCCTGTGTGTGTGGTGATGATGGGGGCTGTAGTGCCGGTGTGTGCAGTGTTGATGGGGGCGGTAGTGCCGGTGTGTGTGCGATGATGATGGGGGCGGTAGTGCCGGTGTGTGCAGTGATGATGGGAAAGGTAGTGCCTGTGTGTGCTGTGATGATGGGGGCGATAGTGCCGATGTGTGTGGTGATGATGGGGCGGTAGTGCCTGCATGTGTGCGGTGATGATGAGGGCGGTAGTGCCGGTGTGTGCGGTGATGATGAGGGCAGTAGTGTCGGTGTGTGTGGTGATGATGGGGGCGGTAGTACTGGTGTGTGCAGTGATGATGGGAGCGGTAGTACTGGTGTGTGCGGTGATGATGGGGTCTCTCTCTCTCTCTTGGCATGGGAAAAAAAATCTATTTTTTGCTAGATCCGTCGCATCAGTTTTTACATAATCTGCGACGGATCCGTTGCTTCAGGCACAAACCGGATTGTGCCTGATGGCAAAAAATAGATGTGTGAAAGCAGCCTTAGTGGCATCTATGGGCTGCCATTAACTCCTATTACCCCAATTGCCACTACACCAGGGCAATTCGGGCTGAGCTGGGTAGAGTCCCGGGACTGTCGCATCTAATGAATGTGGCAATTCAGGGTGGCAACTGGCTGATATTTTTAGGCCCCATCCTGAGAATACCAGCCTTCAGCCAAGTGGCTTTACCTTGGCTATATCAAAATTGGGGGGGACCGCCCGTCATTTTTTTTTAATTATTTATGTATTTATTTTATTGCACTATATAGACCCGCCCACCGGCGGCTGTGATTGGTTGCAGTGAGACAGCTGTCCCTCAGCATGGTGGCTCGTCTGACTGCAACCAATCACAGCCACCGGTGGGCGTGGGAAGCAGTGAATACTAGATGGAATAATTAGCGGCCGGCATTTTCAAATGCAGGAGAAGCCGCCAGAGAAGTGTGATAGCTGTGCAGCGCTGCGCTCTTGATCGGTGAGTATAAGGGATGGAGAGAGACCGACCGACAGAGAAAGACCGACGGACCGACCGACAGATCGACTGAGAGAGAGAGACTATTTACACAATGTCTGGGTACGCCCAGAAACAAAAACCGGATCCATCGTTGGTTTCCGGCATATGCCGGATGACACAGAATCCGGCGCCCATAGGCTTCCATTATACAACATGCCGTATGGAATCAGATTCGGTGTGGTCCGTTTTTTCACCACAGCCAAAAAATGCTGCATTTCCGGCCACCGCATGCAACGCAAGGCTATCCGGCACAATCCGGCGCTAATACAAGTCTATGGGGAATAAAACGGATCCGGCGCCAGATCCGTTTTATCCATATTTTGCCAGATTGTGCCTGATGCCAAAAAACTGATGTGTGAAAGCAGCCTAATGCGGGAGTGACACGAGACGATATATCGTGCGATATGTCAGCGGGGTCACGTCGTAAGTGACGCACATCCGGCATCGCTTGATATATCGTAGCGTGTGACAGCTATGAATGAGCAGAAATACTCACCTTCTCGTTCATCGCTGACACGTCGCTCATTTTGTAAAAATTGCATGTCTTGTTGTTCATCGTTCCTGGGGCAGCACACGTCACTCCGTGTGACACCCCGGGAACGATGAACAAAGCTTACCTGCGTCCCGCCGGCAATGCTGAAGGAAGGAGGTGGGCGGGATGTTTACATCACGCTCATCTCCGCCCCTCCGCTTCTATTGGTCGGCCACTGTGTGACGTCGCACGTCCCCCCCTTCAGGAAGTGGATGTTCGCCGCCCACAGCGACGTCGCTCAGCAGGTAAGTAGATGTGACGGTGGTTTAACGACTTTATGTGCCACGGGCAACTAATTGCCCGTGACGCACAAACGATGGGGGCGGGTACAATCGCTCGTGCGATCGCATGATAGATCGTCTCGTGTGACGCCCGCATTATAGTCCCCAAATCTGGTGGAATGTCTGTAAAGAAAAAGCAGAATAAAAAGCGTAACATTTACACTAAATTTGAACACACCCTAAATGTCCAAGCAAAGTGCATGTGATTCCATAAAATCTCCACCCTCAGCGGTGCTAAAGAACTGAACTGTACATTCTTTTTTTTCCTCTATAGGCATTTTTAAAGGCAATATGAAAACCCAAATTCACATATAAAAAAAATTAATGACATCTTTGTAATTATTTCTGATTATTTTATAGAAGTTGTATAGAAACAAACAAAAAAAACCCCAGACATTTTCTTCACCTCTAGAATGCAGGGCCATAGAAATACACTGCTATGTCCAGATGGACCTCTATGTAATCTCCTTCTGAATTCCCAGCCTACATCACGGGTCAAGATTACCAAATCCTCCTAGTGCTCTCAGTCTGGGAAGTGGGTTATTGGTAGAGCTGCTGTCTCTGGTGAGGTGTTCATGAGTTTGAATTCTGGGGAGACAAACGGAGAATTGTTAATTTAATTTATGCAGAGAGATGCCCAAGAAAGAGGAGGATCTAAGAAGCAGCGAGGAGAGATGAGACGAAGCTGGGACAGCGGGACTGAGCCCTCAAATTGGGACAGTTATGATGAATCTGGGATGGTTGAGAGCTGCGAGCAAGGAAACCATGGCTGCTGACCATGACAAAAATAATATGTATCTGTACCGCCCCGGTGTTGGTCGGGCTGCTAGGATCCGGGATTGTGGTGGCTCGAGGGGCCCGGACCCGGCTTGGCGGACACTTTGATCCGTGAAAGGGGGTATTTACAGGGGAGAAGTTTTTGACGCCACCTGTTGTTTGCGGTAATGGGAGTACTGCCGCTGCTGTTAGGAGTACCGGGGCAGATGGAGTTAAGCAGCCTGATGTTAGTCCCTCCACAGGTAGGGAAAGCCCTGAGCTCAGGGTGTTTGGTGGTTATTTGGGAGCGCAGGGTGCAGGGAACCAGGGTACTCACTGTGGGTAGTCATGGTGCTGGATGAGGATTATAATGTAGACACTCACACTGAAGGTAAACCAGATCACAGTCACTGTGGGGAGCCCGTCCAGGTATCCGCTCCCACCGGTGTCACTTGGTAATCCTCCGTGCACAATTTACTTGTCTGTTTGTGGTCCCTTGGCTTGAAGCTGTTCGGGCCTTGCTGAATATGTGTAGTGTAGCTGTGCTCTTGATGGCTGGCACTTGGGATTTCAGTGGGCTGCTTTACTGGAAAACCCTATCCCCCGCGGTGTGCGGATGCCTTCAATCTCTAAGCTCTTAGGGAAGTTCGTGAAGATACTCTTGTCAAGGGAGGAATTTGCGTTGAAGACTGCTAATGGAGTACTCATTTGGGATATCCAGAGACGATGCCATATTAGCTGTATATCAGTGCCAATATATATATCAATGTATATAAGACAAAGGACACAGACATGCTCTCTTTTCAGCCAGCGTCACCAACTGACTCATGTATTCTATAGTTCCAGCATTAAACACATCATTTCAGCCTGAAAGATATTTACAAAAACTTTTCCATTTGCTCACACATACTGATAAAGAATAATTAGGGGGGAGTGCATATGGGCAGCATTGGGAGAATGCATGAGATCATACATCATCCCAAATAATACACTTTGAAGGCAGTAAGTGACGATGAGTTTCTGTAGAAATAGTACATGGGAGTATGGAATCACCTGCCTCATCCCACAAATACTACATTCCTTCTCCTGTGAATTTTACTGATAAGGCTACCAATTAATTAATTAATTAATGAATACCTCCTTTGTTCATTTATACTTTGGCTAACTTTTTCAATATACAGCTTAGAATTATATTATGGGTCCATGCGATGGCTACATAGACAGACAGATAATTTTGCATCTAAATCTACATTTTGATTATTTACATACACAGATATTCTTATTACGTTTAAACAAACATACTACATGTGACCTCCACAGTCCCCCCTTAATAAAATATCTGTGAATATTATTAACCTTAAATTTAAACATTTTCCCTATTTAGATTGTTGCTTAATTTAACACTATAGGCTTTAGCTCCCCCCTTAAGTACTTATTTTTATTTATTAAACATAACTCTATGATTTATAGAGGCTATTAGAATTGGCGTTATTACACTCATTAGGGCACATTATCCTGATTAAGAAAAATTGAATCTAGACCCTATTTAAAAATTAGCACATGATTAAAAAAACAAAAAACAAAAGGACATTTGGAAATTGGAAATTGTCCATGGTTCTTCTTTCCGGATATGAAACAAAAAGGAAGATGCTTAGTCAGTGCTAGTTCACTTAGGGCCACTTTGTGAACTTGGATAATCTGCTCTTGATAAAAAACAACAAAACATGATGAGGCTTCATGTATACAGTTTGTGGTGCAGACTTGGAAAAACCTTCTGGGATAATGGATAGAATAGCGGCCGCTTTCTGCTTCGGTTGTGTCGGGTCCATTGGTTTCTGACGTCAACTTTTGTGTCGTTTGTGACGTTTGTGTCACTTGTGTGTCGTTTGTGACGTCAACTCGCGTGTCACTGCCAGTGCTCAGCAGACTAGGCCGGAGAGACATCAGCCTGATGGGATAGGCTCTTCCAAAACTTTTCCCAAGATGAGAGAATCCATAGCTAGCATTTATATTAAGGAAAATCACTGAATATATTTATATGAGTTAGTAGGAGACAAAAACATTTGTAAATGGTTAGATTACATTAACCAAACCACATTTTTGGGTCTATAAAATGGCTGAATTAAGTATTTTAGATTACTCAATTCGTACCCTCAACAGTCCCCCCTTGACTTACTTCTGCCATTTCTGTACTGTGTTCCCTTAGGAAAAGAGGAAGAAAGATCTGTTGGGAAATCCTGCCTGACTGAACGTTGAGGCATGGGTGGAGAGGGGAATGGGATTTCTTCACCGGTTTGAGACCAAGGACCCCTAGGCGAGTCCTCACCCTTTGTAGTTGGACTTTCCCACGTCTCAAGGTTCTCTAAGTCCTCTCTTCTAGCTGTTTCGGCAATGAGGGTTTGGGACTGTACAGGTTTTTTGTAAAGGATAAATATGAGCAGGACGCTTAGTGCAGCTCCGGTGGATCGACCCTTCTGCAATGCGGGGCGTGAATCAATGTTGTCCTGCCGTTGAGCTTTATCGAAATTTCTGTGTCCTTTTAGGATTAATCAGTCTCCTGACCGAAAACCATATACTACTAACTCTGATTTAGGATCTGGAATTAGAAAATACACTTGTTTATTTCTCTAATTAGTCAATCATATGAAAATTATACGTGCTTTGCGCTAGACCAAAAAAACATTTTACATTGGAACCTATTTATTACTAAAGAGAAACACAACACACACTGATTTACAACTTATTAGTTTGTTTTTTTACATACCACTCGCATTATGTGGATTTTCAGCAATGACGTCGTTTTCTGCACTGGAATATCTCTGACCAGACCTGGAAAGAAATCTACACAACACGCACAGACTTGCATACAACGTGCTCATGATATACATCTATAATCAGTTTGCAGTCTCTAAGAATGGGTAGAGCAGGTGCAGGGTGTTTCTACGGACTCTTTACAGTTTTTTCTTCATTGTTTTAAGAACGTGTTTCACAAGACCGGGTGAGTTTGCCTACCTGGGTACTGAACCCTGGCGTCACCAAAGCGCACACTGATATCCAACTTTCACAGATGTTAGTCCATGTTACTTGGGCCATCATTAAGAAGAGATCTCATGGCAGAGAAAGCTTACCGCCCTTCATCCACAGACCTTCCTCAGTCAGCTGGCTCCCTGCGTCTCGCACTCCACTCCTTATTGGTTCACTTGTTCCTGTAGGGATTTAAGAACACAAGGAGTGACAGAAGTCACTGACGTGACAGATGTCACCGAGGCATGGTCTCTATGCATGGTAAAGGACTCCTCAACTCTAGGCCCGTTCACTGCTTCTTGGTCAACTGCACCTGTGCGGGGATTTCCATCTGATTCCATCAGCTCAGATCTAGACTTTCTTTTCGGCGTACCTAGCTTATTTGACAACAGGAAAGATCTACATCCTACATACATTTTGACTATCTTACCTACCTCTGCTCCACCCATCTAGAGAGGCACTTACATCACTTCCTCCTGTACCGATAGGAGGGGAGGGAGTGGCCTAAATTTAGATTACCTCATGTTGTGTGAACTGTAGCATATCCAGTGCAGAATCGACCACCATCTGGTTTCATCTATAAAAACAAAAACTAAAAGAAATATAGATTAGATCATTCCTATAACAGACATATATTCCTGCATTCATAATAATCCAATAAACATGACATAACTGTTGCAAAAGAAAGGCCAGCTTTAAAGCCTGCTTTAAAGCCTATCCAATATATCTGCTGCTGGAAAAATGTAATAGATATCTACTTCCTCCCTTTTTATATACTACTTTGGCAAAATATATAGATCTATAACAGTACACAATATGATTAACCAACCGATAAATATAACTTATACTCTACTGGGAAATTTTGAAACCTTACAACAGGGTTCATAGATATTCTGTATCTACAAAAGAAAAGGAAAGTAATCAAAATTGGCAGTTTGTATGCAAAAATAATACAAAACAAAAATATAACCATAAAAACAAAAAACCTAATTTGGATATTTTAAAAAATATACTTTTCCCTGCAAAATTAATTTAATTATTTAAATAGCAGCAGAATATTATTGATAATCTCCTATGAAATTTTGAACTCTAAGGATTAAACAAAATCCACTCCACCAGCCGAAAAAAGCACTTGTTAGTACATAAGACAGAAACAGCTTTGTAAATCTGCTGAAACTACCTTTTTTTCTTTTACAACTTGTGATAACTAGCAGCTTACTGTATACCCTCCCACACATCCTTTCAAGAGTGCGAGAGCATCATTAAAATAGATGTTTTGGGACTGGAAATCACTGCAACAAAAACAAGCAGTCCGGAGCTCCCCCCTGTGTCATTAGGGAAGGTTGGGGAAGACTCCTGGGTACAGCCGGACTGTGGGCAGTATCTTGGGAAATCTCCTGGGACTGATTTAAAGGGATATTGTGATACTCTGGGAAAAAGCACACCTGGCTTCAGGTAGATTATTACTGAATCTACAGGGAACACTTTTATTGTAGATTTGTGTGTTGCAAGTTTTGGTTACAGTTTCGAGGGTTCCTGGCCAAACACTGAGATTTGGGGGTGTGACACTTTCTTTGATAGTGACCGGGCTGACCACAACACCAACAATTCTGTTGCTGGCTATGCTGGTTTTGTTGATTGGGAGCTATGTATACGGGGTTTGGACCCTGTCGGGGCATGGGCTGTGGTGGGGGCTGCACCGGCGCGGTTGTATACACAAATTGATCTTGAGCCCATCTTTTTAAAGTGGCACAATACTGTTCTCCACTTCGGAAAATGGTGTCATCAGTGCCTGGGGGCATTGGGAGATGGGGTTCCATTAAGGGCCAAAAACTGTCTCCTGCTTTTACTTTGGTGAGATTACCTAGGTCCTTCCGAGCAGCTGAATATAACTGGTGGACCTGTAGCATCTTCCTATAAAATCGCATAGGGTTAATTTCGGGATCTGGCAGGCAGGGGATTAATGCCGCTGACTGTGTGGGGTTGAAAGGGACATATTTAAATGAGGGTTGTTCCTCGTTAGGTTTGGGGTAAGGCTCACTATGTGTCCTAGGGGAAAAGGGGAGATCCAAGGGGAGGGGATTGGTAAATGGGGAGCGTGACGCCAGACTGGCCGGTGAGGGGAGAGACGGCATTGCAGGTATGGGAGGGACCAGGGGTATGGGTGTGGAAAGGGTTAAGGGATGGTGTCTAGTGACTGCAGCATCTATGAGCAGCTCCGGGACAGGGGGAATAGAATGGGGATCAGGTTGTGGGGCAGCAACAATACAACCTGCCGGAGGACCCTCAGATCTGTTCTTAGACTCGGGTAACATATAGTAAAACACAACATCCCCTTGCTCATCTTCATCTTCAACCTCAATATATCCTTCCAACAGCAATGCCTGCAATATTCTGCCAAACAATTCTGCATCATTCAACAATCTCCTGTCTTTTAACTTGCCCTTTTTTGCTTTCAATGCTGTTGCCCATAGTGACGGTTGTAACCGACCTCCTTTTGGTAATTCTAACATTTTAAAAATCTCCAAGGCATGGCGTACAGCTTTCTTCCCTTCTCTCTCTGCAACTAGCTCTAACACAGTCTGTGAACCTTCAGGCCTCTCAACTTTCTGTCTCCTCTGTCTGAACATTTTTACTATCTTGGTGGTGTCTGGATTACACTAATATGACTATGCGGTGTGCGTTAAAGCCCGGCCGGAACTTAAGGCTACACCTCTATACTAGCTGGCAACTCCTCAGCTATATAGTAATAAGGGTATCCCGCGTCACGAAGGAGGGGTACAAAATATATTCCCTCCGGACTTGATCAGCTTCACCAATATTTTTTATTGTCCTAACTCACTATCTTCGGTCACGTGAAAATCTTCCGTGTCACGGAGGAGGTCGTACAAGAATGCATATGCACATACAAACAAGTCCCGGCCTACGGACTTGGTCAGCTGTACCAATATTTAAACGTCCTAACTCGCTATCTTCGGTCTCGGGACCCCCCCGCGTCTTTAATTACAGACCGGGTCAGTCTAACTAGCTATATCCAGCCACCACCGTCTTTCCTGCCCTAACAACCGTCCTCTGGATCCCGTGTGACACTCGATCCACACCTCAGGGCTGGGATCGTGCTCTGAGCTCCAGCGGGCACTACCCCTGAGTCACAATCAGGTACCTTTTAACACCGATAAGGACACACAGCCCGTCACTCCCTCCTCTCCAAGAACAACCACAACGGTAGTGAATACAAAATATGTAACACTCACCGATCAATCAGCCTGATTGGAGCGGAGGGAGGTCTCAGTCCGCGACATCCAAACGATCGGTATTTGCAGGTCGGTAATGCGTCCTTGAAGGAGCTCCAAGTTGAGTGCGCCAAACTGTCAAGGGAGGAATTTGCGTTGAAGACTGCTAATGGAGTCCTCATTTGGGATATCCAGAGACGATGCCATATTAGCTGTATATCAGTGCCAATATATATATCAATGTATATAAGACAAAGAACACAGACATGCTCTCTTTTCAGCCAGCGTCACCAACTGACTCATGTATTCTATTGTTCCAGCATTAAACACATCATTTCAGCCTGAAAGATATTTACAAAAACTTTTCCATTTGCTCACACATACTGATAAAGAATAATTAGGGGGGAGTGCATATGGGCAGCATTGGGAGAATGCATGAGATCATACATCATCCCAAATAATACACTTTGAAGGCAGTAAGCGACGATGAGTTTCTGTAGAAATAATACATGGGAGTATGGGATCACCCGCCTCATCCCACAAATACTACATTCCTTCTCCTGTGAATTTTACTGATAAGGCTACCAATTAACTTAATGAATATCTCCTTTGTTCATTTATACTTTGGCTAACTTTTTCAATATACAGCTTAGAATTATATTATGGGTCCATGCGATGGCTACATAGACAGACAGATAATTTTGCATCTAAATCTACATTTTGATTGTTTACATACACAGATATCCTGATGTATGTAAAGCGCTGTGGAATTAATAGCGCTATATAAATGAATAAAATTATTATTATTATTATATTCTTATTACGTTTAAACAAACATACTACAGCTCAGGTGACCTCCACACTCTCTCCCAGATAATTATCAGGACGTTGAATCGGTTCCTGACCTAGGGTCCTATACCCCGTCGTGCTCGGTACTGGTTAGTTCTTTTGGATTTTCTAATGCCGACAGTCCTTCTAGACTATGTCCGTCGCCCTTTTCCAATGTTACTGCCACCGGTCCCCGACTCCTCTGGTCCCGAAGCACCGTCTGCGACCCAACCTCGGTCTAGCTCCCCGGGAGCTACCACTCCAGCTCCTCACTCTTTGAGGGCTGCCACTGAACTGCTTTCTTCCTCCCTCCCACCAGTCTGCCTGAACCCTAGGTAGGTGGCCCTATTCCAGCTTGACCAACCCACTGGTGTGTCTGGCAGGTCATGATGTGAGGTGTTGATTGGGATTTGTGATGCTGATGGTAGTGACACCGGTTTTTTAGGAACCTGGAACCATGGGGGGTAGGTCCTACATCCTGGGTGAAAGGATGCAGTTCCCTGTGGCACCCTGATATATTCAGGGCCGCCACATATCTACATGTTATTGTGCTGCGTCACTAGCAGATCCTGTAAACATACCCTTGATAGTGTTTCTAAGAGATATAATATAACAAACGTCTTACCCTTTGTCTATAGCCAACATTACTAATGGCCAGTAAGGTAGAGTATGTATACATAGCAGTCAGGAATTTGGCATGGGCAGATATGGATGTTGTGAAGACAGTGTTGTGGCATTGTACGGCAGTTGGACAGTACAATGCACATTGGGGCTTAGAGAACTAAAGGTGCACATTGTGCCGAAGTCATACATTTTGCATCTAAACCAGGAAAATGCTTTCAGGGTATATCAATAATAACTACAGGGCTCCAAGTACCTGATGGAAGACAAAAGTCATTTTATACTCCATTATGGTGATATAGTACTGTGTGTGTATGTATATATATATATATATATATATATATATACAGACCAAAAGTTTGTGGATACACCCTCTCATTCAAAGAGTTTTCTTTATTTTCAGGACTCTGAAAATTGTAGATTCACATTGAAGGCATCAAAACTATGAATGAAAACATGTGGAATGAAATACTTAACAAAAAAACTGTGAAACAACTGAAAATATGTCTTATATTCCAGGTTCTTCAAAGTAGCCACCTTTTGCTTTCATTACTACTTTGCACACTCTTGGCATTCTCTTGATGAGCTACGGAATCCATGTCAGGAAGTTGTTAACTTTATTTGTTATTTAGTTATGTTTTGCAAAAAGTTAATTCATAAACAATTGATTTGACCAACAAAATATACTGCTTGATGTATCAACACTAACAAACTGGGAGGTTCAAAATATGTGCATTTTCTTAACCTTGTTATTACTATCTATATGTCCTTAAATTTTCTAACGCATGATTTCAAGATTTGTTAACTACAAAACCTAATAAAAATCATTTGAACGGAAATAAAGAAAACTCTTTGAATGAGGTGTGTCCAAACTTTAGGTCTGTTCTGTGTGTGTGTGTGTGTATATATATATATATATATATATATATACATACATATACAGTACAGACCAAAAGTTTGGACACACCTTCTCATCTCTAGAATAACTGTTAAGAGCAGACTTTGTGCAGCAGGCCTTCATGGTAAAATAGCTGCTAGGAAACCACTGCTAAGGACAGGCAACAAGCAGAAGAGACTTGTTTGGCTAAACAACACAAGGAATCGACATTAGACCAGTGGAAATCTGTGCTTTGGTCTGATGAGTCCAAATTTGAGATCTTTGGATCCAACCACTGTGTCTTTGTGCTATGCAGAAAAGGTAAACGGATGGACTCTACATGCCTGGTTCCCACCGTGAAGCATGGAGGAGGAGGTGTGATGGTGTGGGGGTGCTTTGCTGGTGACACTGTTGGGGATATATTCAAAATTTAAGGCATACTGAACTAGCATGGCTACCACAGCATCTTGCAGAGGCATGCTATTCCATGCGGTTTGCGTTTAGTTGGACCATCATTTATTTTTCAACAGGACAATGACCCCAAACACACCTCCAGGCTGTATAAGGGCTATTTGACTAAGAAGGAGAGTGATGGGGTGCTACGCCAGATGGCCTGGCCTCCACAATCGCCAGACCTGAACCCAATCGAGATGGATTGGGGTAAGCTGTACCGCAGATTGAGGGCAAAAGGGCCAACAAGTCCTAAGCTTCTCTGGGAACTCATTCAAGACTGTTGGAAGACCATTTCCGGTGACTACCTCTTGAAGCTCATCAAGAGAATGCCAAGAGTGTGCAAAGCAGTAATCAAAGCAAAAGGTGGCTACTTTGAAGAACCTAGAATATAAGACATATTTTCAGTTGTTTCACACTTTTTTGTTAAGTTTTCATTCCACATGTGTCATAGTTTTGATGCTTTCAATGTGAACCTACAATTTTCATGAAAATAAAGAAAACTCTTTGAATGAGGTGTGTCCAAACTTCTGGTCTGTACTAGCCAGTCTTAAATAAAATTTGTGAAAGAATAAGTAGTTTAAAAGAACTCTCCGACTTAGAAGTTGGTAAAAACTCAGTTTGTGAAATTTTGAAAATGTGAAGGGAAAGTTACCTAATGACTGTATTGTGCCAAATGTAAAACTTGGTGAAGGAGGGATAAAGCTATGGGGCTGTTTTTCAGGGGTTGGCACAGACCTATTAATTATAGTCATATGAAAAAGTTTGGGCACCCCTATTAATGTTAACCTTTTTTCTTTATAACAGATTGGGTTTTTGCAACAGCTATTTCAGTTTCATATATCTAATAACTGATGGACTGAGTAATATTTCTGGATTGAAATGAGGTTTATTGTACTAACAGAAAATGTGCAATCCGCATTTAAACAAAATTTGACCGATGCAAAAGTATGGGCACCCTTATCAATTTCTTGATTTGAACACTCCTAACTACTTTTTATTGACTTACTAAAGCACTATATTGGTTTTGTAACCTCATTGAGCTTTGAACTTCATAGGCAGGTGTATCCAATCATGAGAAAAGGTATTTAAGGTGGCCACTTGCAAGTTGTTCTCCTATTTGAATCTCCTATGAAGAGTGGCATCATGGGCTCCTCAAAACAACTCTCAAATGATCTGAAAACAAAGATTATTCAACATAGTTGTTCAGGGGAAGGATCCAAAAAGTTGTCCCAGAGATTTAAACTGTCAGTTTCCACTGTGAGGAACATAGTAAGGAAATGGAAGAACACAGGTACAGTTCTTGTTAAGCCCAGAAGTGGCAGGCCAAGAAAAATATTAGAAAGGCAGAGAAGAAGAATGGTGAGAACAGTCAAGGACAATCCACAGACCACCTCCAAAGACCTGCAGCATCATCTTGCTGCAGATGGTGTCAATGTGTATCGGTCAACAATACAGCGCACGTTGCACAAGGAGAAGCTGTATGGGAGAGTGATGCAAAAGAAGCTGTTTCTGCAACCACGCCACAAACAGAGTCGCCTGAGGTATGCAAAAGCACATTTGGACAAGCCAGTTACATTTTGGAAGAAGATCCTGTGGACTGATGAAACAAAGATTGAGTTGTTTGGCCATACAAAAAGGCGTTATACATGGAGGCAAAAAACCACGGCATTCCAAGAAAAGCACTTTCTACCCACAGTAAAATTTGGTGGAGGTTCCATCATGCTTTGGGGCTGTGTGGCCAATGCCGGCACCGGGAATCTTGTTAAAGTTGAGAGTCGCATGGATTCAACTCAGTATCAGCAGATTCTTGACAATAATGTGCAAGAATCAGTGACGAAGTTGAAGTTACACAGGGGATGGATATTTCAGTAAGACAATGATCCAAAACACCACTCCAAATCTGCTCAGGCATTCATGCAGAGGAACAATTACAATGTTCTGGAATGGCCATCCCAGTCCCCAGACCTGAATATCATTGAACATCTGTGGGATGATTTGAAGCGTGCTGTCCATGCTCGGCGACCATCAAACTTAACTGAACTGGAATTGTTTTGTAAGCAGGAATGGTCAAACATACGTTCATCCAGGATCCAGGAACTCATTAAAAGCTACAGGAAGCGACTAGAGGCTGTTATTTTTGCAAAAGCAGGATCTACAAAATATTAATGTCACTTTTATGTTGAGGTGCCCATACTTTTGCACTGGTCAAATTTTGTTTAAATGCAGATTGCACATTTTCTGTTAGTACAATAAACCTCATTTCAATCCAGAAATATTACTCAGTCCATCAGTTATTAGATATATGAAACTGAAATAGCTGTTGCAAAAACCCAAATTGTTATAAAGAAAAAAAGTTAACATTAATAGGGGTGCCCAAACTTTTTCATATGACTGTACAATGATGACATTTTGGACAATCACAGCTTCCAACCACATTGTAACAGTTTGGGGAGGCCATTTCTGTTCCAGCATAAGGGCTTGTGCGCACGTACATGCTGAATATTCTGCAGCGATTTGACAGCACATGTGCGCTTCAAATCGCTGCACAAACACTGCGTAATAAATGCAGTGTTTTAGCAGAATAACTGCCGAATTCATGCGCTCGGGATGCTGCCCCCACCATAGACAGAGTGGGAGCAGCATCCAAAGCGCACAAATTAATTGACATGCTGCTTTTTTTGTACGCATGGATTTGGGTCAAAATTTTGGCATCCAAATCACTACGTTCAAAAAAGCAACGTGCGGATGGATTATGCACAATCTACATAGATTGTGCAGGGGACGCAGGACGCATGTATTTACGCTGCAGTGCTAAATGCAGCGTAAATTTATGAATTTACGCAATGTGCGCACAAAGCCTTACTGTTTCACAGTGCACAAAGCAAGGTCTATGAAGGCATGGTCGGGGGTGTTTGGTGAGGACAATCCTGACTGACGCACACAAAGCCCTGACCTCAAACCTGCTTCGACATAGAAAAAAATAGCGGTACTCACCAAATCTTTAGTCTTTTATTTATTCATAGAGATACAAATCAACATCATCGAATGAATACCTTTGGGATGGCATAGCACGGAGAATGTGAGGAAGGTTCTCTCATCCACTATTAGCATCTGACTTCACAAATTTCTTCTGGATAGACAAAAAAATGCACACAAATACACTCCAGAGTCTGTAGAAAGCCTTTCCAGAATAGTGGAGGCTGTGATAGCTGCAGAGTGGAGGTCATCTCCAAATTAATGCTTATGGATTTTGAATGGGATGTCGTAAAGGCTCCTGTAGGTGTACTGTGCTGGTGTGCCAATACTTTTGTTCATATAATTTGTTCTTATGTGTGTAGATTTGGAAACCTTATAGTCAAATTTTATATACTGCAGAAGGTAGAACACAAGTCAGAAGTTAAAAGACATTTTTCCATTTCTTTTGAAAAAAAAATTAAAATGTAAAAATTGATGACAGCAACACATCTCAAAAAAAAGTTGGGCACTGGCCATGTCTACCATCGTGTAGCATCCCTTCTTTTTACAATAGTCTGAAAATGTCAAAGAACCAAGGAGACCAATTTCTGGTGTTTTAGCAGAGTAGCGTTCCCCTCTTGTCTGATGTAGGATTCTGGCTGCTCAACAGTCCTGGGTCTTCTGTTCTATTGGTGAAAGGTGTAGTCTACTCGTCACCTGAACTCTTCTGTGAAGCCCTGCTGTTGTGATGGATGCAGTATGTTGTTGTTGAAATATTCACCGACTTCCCTGAAATAGACGCTGTCTGGATGGGACCACGTTATAAAATCTCTATACAATGCTGAGCATTGATATGGACTTTCAAGATATGTTAGGCTGCTTTCACACTACGTTTTTGTAACATGCGTCATGAACGTTTTTTTGCTGTAAAAGTGGATCCTGTTTTTACAAAGAAAAACGCATGTGTTATTTTGCAGGATCCTGTCACTTGAAGTTTATGGGCGGGCATTTGAGTCATGTGATCGGGAGTGAGGGGAACTGAACGTGATAGACTGGGAGCCGGCATCTGGAAGCTGCGGACGCTGGTAACCAAGGTAAACATCGGGTAACTAAGCAAAGTGCTTTGCTTGGATACCCGATATTTACCTTGGTTACCAACGTCCGTAGCTGCTAGGAGCCAGGCTGCCTGCTCCCTGCACACGTAACCAAGGTAAACATCGGGTAACTAAGCGAAGCGCTTTGCTTGGTTACCCGATATTTACCTTGGTTACGAGCGTCCGCCGCTCTAAGGCGGGGGAGAGAGAGAGGAGAGAGAGGGGGGAGAGAGAGATTGAGAGAGAGAGGGAGGGGGAGAGAGGGAGGGGGATAGAGAGACTGATCGCGCCAGGCTGGTTTCTGGGCATGCTCAAGTAGAGCAAGCAGGATCCTGTCTATCAGCATGCCAGCGTTCACTTGCGTTTGCGTGCAGTATAGTCAGGATCCAGTGAAAAACAGTATTTGAATGCAGCTCAAAAACGCTACAAGTAGCGTTTTTGAAAAAAGTTAAAAAACTGCAAGTCGCTGGATCTTCACTATAACGCACGCAAACGCAGGTGAACGCATGTTGACGCGAGTCCATTGAAAATGCATTGAAATGAAAACGCATTTGCACTGGATCCGTTTTTGTGTTAAAAAAAGTTCATGACGCATGTTAAAAGAACGTAGTGTGAAAGCAGCCTAACCTGCCCATGCCATAGGCACTAATGTAACCCCCCATACCATCAATTAAGCAGTCTGCAGGACATGTCATCCATGGTTTCCACATTTTCATTCATTTGACAACAGAAATATTTTCCATTTTGCCTCAAGCCATTTTAAATGCCCCAAAGAAGATGGCAGCGTTTCCGAATTCTGTTGTTATTGTAACATGAGGCCGGCTCACACGGTGACGGTGGATCCACTAAGCCTGTTGGTCCGGATGGACATGCAAGAGCTGGTGAAGCAGCAAGGTGGAGAAGACAAAACACGGACACGAAAAATGCCAAACTAACAGTTTAATAAAGTCCAGGGATTATCAGACAAATAATGGACATAGAGCAGAGTTACAGAACATAATGGATGGCCAAATCTGAACAGCCTGAGCAGATGGCAGCATAACCGCAAACCTGTGACAGACAGCAGAGTAGCAGAAGACCTCAGAAGCATAGCAGGAATAAAGACAATTGTAAACAGGTATCAGGATTGCTGAAGGCCGCTGGTAAACAGGTGTCAGAGTTACTGAGGCAGGCAGATGACTCTCAGGAGTAAACGGAAGTCTGACCGCACCAAACCGAAGGCAAACATGAGACAGAAGGTCCAAAGACCCAGGGCAGGTAGCACACAGGTCCCCAATGTTCAATAAGAAGATGCAGCATAACAAACCCATACCTCCCAACTGTCCCGAATTCAGCGTGACTGTCCCGATTTGAGAGCTCATTCCCACAGTAGCCCTGTTTACAGCTCTTGTCCCATCTCCTCCTCAGTGCAGTGAATAAATTAACTCAGTTCAGTGCATAAATTAAATTCTCATCTGCTCTGGTTTCCAGCCAGGACTAGAACTCATGAGTTTGTGAGCTCTGTGTCCAGAGTCAGCAACTCTACCATTGAGCCACTGCCTGCACTGACAAGCATAGTACGATTTGGTAATGTTGTTTGTATTGCAGGCAGAGAAAGCAGAAGTAAATAATTCAGCTACACAGAGATATAGATAGATATATACTGTATCTCTATGTAGCTGAAGGAATAAGTCAGATTATTTTGTTCCTATAAAACTACTATAGAGAAAAGAGAAAAACATATTTTAAAAAAAAAATCTATATTTTCTCTCCCTTGGAATCAAACCAGCAACTTTCAAACATGTGTCCAGCAACCCTATGATGATGTCAGGAGGAATGATTTTCTATAGATGAACCTGCATTACTGCCCCTGACTTCACAGCAGATTACACTGGACATAGAGATGCTGTTCTGTACATTGGATCTCTATGTCCTGTATTCTAGAGGGAGAGGAAAAGAGATTTTTTTTTCTTCTAATAAGATTCCTAAAAATAATAAAAAAATTAGAATAACGTAACTTTTATTGCACTTTTTTATAAAAATAATAAACATCACAAATCAGCAAATAACATTGACATATTTGGTGTCCCTGTAATCATAACGACCTGAACAACACAGAAATCAGATTATTTATGAGGATTGGTAAATGACGTAAAAAGATAGCGCAATTGATTATTTTTCTCTACTAAACCCATAAAAAATGTAATAAAAATGTATCGCTGAGTCCGTATTCACACATTGCGTAAATGCTGCTTTTTTTCTGCAGGTGTCCATACCATACAGCGCAATAACAATCTTCTCTGATTATTGCGTTTTACGTCATTTTTAATGCGGTTTCCCAGATATTTGATACATGTACACTACAGTTCAAAAGTTTGGGGTCACCCAGACAATTTTGTCTTTTCTATGAAAAATCATACTTTTGTTTATTAAATGAGTTGCATAATGAATAGAAAATATAGTCCAGACATTGACTAAGGGGAGCTTTACACGTTGCGACATCGCTTCCGAAATATCGTCGTGGTCACATCATTAGTGACGCACATCCGGCGCCGGTAGCGACATCGCAACGTGTAAATCCTAGGTGCGACGATAAACGATCGCAAAAGCGTCGAAAATCGGTGATCTGTGTAGCGTCGTACATTTCCATAATGTCGGGTCGACCGAAGGTACGATGTTGTTTGTCGTTCCTGCAGCTCCACACATCGCTGTGTTTAAACCCGCAGGAGTGACAAACATCTACTTACCTGCGTCCCGACGGCAATGCGTAAGGGAGAAGGTGGGCGGGATGTTATGTCCCGCTCATCTCCGCCCCTCTGCTTCTATTGGCCGGCCGATTAGTGACGTCGCGGTGACACCGCTGTGACGACGAACGCACCTCCCCCTTGAAGGAGGGATTGTTTGGCAGTCACAGCGACGTCGCCAGGCAGGTATGTGCGTGTAATGCTGCCGTAGCGAACATTATCGCAGCAATCACCACATATCGCATGTGCGACGGGGCGGGTACTATCACACTCGGGATCACTAACCGATGCTAGTGATGTCGCAACGTGTAAAGTAACCCTTAGCGTTGGCCTGTGTGGATGACGTAGACACGTCATGTACATGGGTCTCAGAAGAAGGAGGACGAAGATCGCTGCAGAGAGGAGGTGCCGTACCGAGAGCAGCAACGCCCATCGGACCGGACTGCCAATAGGTAAGTATTATAAAAGTGTTTTTGACATTATACAGCGCGGCCTGGGCTCTTATATACAGTATTCTGGAATACTATATACTGTATAAAAGCTCAGTGGTGGTGGCTGCAGGTTATAGTTGCCCAATCTGGTGACAGGTCCCCTTTAATCTGGAGGTTAGTAGTGTTTAGAATTTACCACTATCTGTGGGTTAAAGGGAACCTGTCAGGTCTAATATGCACCTAGAGCCACAAGCAGTTCTGGGTGCATATTGCTATTCCCTGCCTAATTGTCCCTGTATATAGTAGCATAAATAAAGAGATCTTTAGAAATTGTACAGTGCAACCTTGGTTAACGAGAACAATCCGTTCTGAGAGTGTGCTTGTAAACCAAGTTACTCGTCTGGCAAACCAAGATTTCCCATAGGAAATCATTCGAATGCAGACAATTTGTTCCACAACTTGTTCAATATCCCATCCTGGTCCCCTATTGTGCCATTCCACACACGCACAAACACACACAAACACGCACGCACACACACACACACACACATATTATGCTCACCTTACCTTCCGTTCCATCGCCGCCTCGTGGTTCTTGCATTTCGCTGGTACAGGATGTGTATCGGATAACCATCACGACGATGCCAGAACTGCCGCTGTGAGAGCGCTGACGTCAAAGGCAGGAGCCGCTTGCCTCTGATTGGTCAGCGCGCTGCCTTTCAGTAGCGGCTGACAGCGGAGGTTCCTTCATCGTCACGATGGTTACCCAATACACATCCTGCAGCGGCAAACTACAAGAACCAGGGGGCCGGCGAGGGAACAGAAGGTAAGGTGAGCATAATATGTGTGTGTGTTTGTGCAAACTGCAAGAGCGGATTAGAGCGCAGTAGAAGTACAGAACCGGAAGTGTGTGCTGTGAGTATTTTGCTCGTACGGCAAAGATTGCTCGTAAACTGAGTTACAAATTTACAGCAAGCTTTGCTCGTTAAGCAAAATACTTGCAAACGGGGTTACTCGTTAACCGAGGTTCCACTGTATTTCTAAAGATCTTTTATCTTATGCTAATGAGTGAGGGGACTAGTCCCCTGAGTGTTAGTTCCCCTGGCTAGTCGGCTCCAATAGCATGGCAGTACACCCCTGTGGGCGTGCTAACATGCTAATGAATGCGTCAGAGGCATGGCCGGACTCACCTCTCCGCCACCATCGAGTCTGTCACTGGATTTCGGCTCAGTGCGCAGTTCGGGTCATGTGCCTTTATGAAGCCAGGTGTACGCTTCCTGGCTTCAAACTGAAGTAGTGCACATGACCCAAACTCCGGGGTCATGAGCACTGAGCTGAAATCCAGTGTCAGGCGGCGATGGCAACAGAGAGGTGAGTGAGATCATCCTGTGACGCTGCGTATTCATTAGCATGCTAGCACACCCACAGGGACGTACTAACATGCTAATGGGGCCGACTAGCCAGGGGGACTAACGCACAGGGGGCTAGTCCCCTCGCTCATTAGCATACGATAAAAGATCTTTAGCAACACTTTTTCTAAAGCTCGCTTTATCTATGCTAGTTTATATGACTTGCGCCAGGGCTATGGGGTACTTGGTCCCGGACCATATATTTACGGGGACAGTTCACTGGGTGGCCGTTGCCCGGTTCCGTGACCCTGGGGGTCGCTTGAAAGGGGTTATATACAGGAGAATGGTAATAAAGTTTTTTGTTGTGACGCCACTTGCGGGTTGCAGCTAGGTAGATTGAGCCGTCACTATGTAATGGGATCAACAATTCAGACTGCATCATTAATGTAGAAATGGATTTGAATACTGTTTCAGCAATTGCCCACAAGGGGGCAGTGTCAGACTATGCAATCACAAACACAGAGCTGGGAAATCCCCTACTGCAGCTTGTGTGTGAAAACCAGGAAGAAAAAAAAGTGCGGGAAGGTTGTTCAGCTCCAGAGCTCAGCCAGAGGAGAGCTGCGAGTGGTCTCCCTGAACAGAGGGCTCTTTTGCCACCGGAGTCTTGGAGAAATCACCCTGCCATTCCCGGTCTGCAGGACTTTGTTTTCACCAAGGATCTAACCGGACTGCAGAGCATCGCAACCAGAGTGTAAGTGCAGGGGCTGTGACCTCCCTTCTTCTGCTCAGCGTGCCCCGGGACTAAAAGACTGATTAGAATCTGTTACCAGCGGGGGAAGATCAAAGGAAAAGACCGAGGAGTTGCATCCCTTCAGCGCTGCACCGGGACCCATCATCGTGAGACTCCAGGCCTGCGATGTGGGAGCGGCATCTTCTTCCGGGACAGACTGGTACGTGATTGTAGGGAAAGTTAGGGAAAGTTGCCGCCATTTCTTTGTTGTTGTTTTTCCTTTCTTCTTGCTGCGTACCCGGAAGGAGTGAAAATCCAGGGACTCCACTATACTCATGTGCGCAGATAGTTCGGTTGATTGTATTATAAATATGTTTCCTAGTAAAGAAATGTTACTACCGGTAAAATCTGAGTATGGGGATTTTGTTGGAATAGAGCATACACACACACCCGCGGCCCTACCACCGGTCGCTTCATGTGGCGTAGTCGGCAGGATGTGTGACCAACAAAATCATCCCCCGGTAGTAACTTATAACCGGACAGCTCCCCCGCCGTCGATTGTCAATCAGGTGAGGAAGTTTGACGGACGGAACTATCCTGTAACTGAATGGACTGAACAACTTAAGATAGTGGGGGAAATGTATAACACTGATCCTAAGACCTTAGCAGAAATGGCCATGCTAACATTAGAAGGGGAAGCGTGGACGACAGTCAGGCTGGAGACGGTTAGGGGCCAGCGTACGTTGGATGACTTGGTGCGGGTGCTGGAGAACACCTATGGGCCGACCACATATGTGGGAACATTGCGCTATATGTTCTTCCGGCGTACTCAACTCGAGTCGGAGGACATTCCTCAATATGCCAATGCCCTTCAAGTGCTACTAGAACAAGTCGGTAGAAACGAAGAACAGATAGCTAGTACGGGTACCCGTGACCTGGTGTTGAGAGATCAGTTCGTGACTGGATTGAGAGACCCGTACCTTATCCGCTCATTGCAAGATCTACTTCGGATAAATCCGGCCTTTACATTCGCTGAGGCCAAACAAGAAGCTATAGAACGTTCAAGGGGACCTGTCGTGGAGACACAGACATATACCGCTGCTTGCAGGTCCATATCTGGTATCGGGACTCCGAACAGCAACACGGAAGAACTGAAACAGATGGTGGCAGAGTTGCAGAAACAGGTGTTACAGCTCACCTTAGACCAACAGGCGGCCCGGCAAGCGAGACAACAACCCAGCCGGCCGATGGGAAGATGCTGGACATGCGGCGATCCCCGCCATAGAGCCAACCGTTGCCCCCAGAACTTTCAAGCTCCTCCACAGTCCGATCTACCAGAACCAGCAAGTCATGTCCCACAACAGTGGCCGCCTTTAAACTAGACGCCCCTGCCAAAGAGGCTCACTCGGCAGGGGATGCCAAAGAGAGGGGTGTAGGAAAACAGAGCCAGCCACGGAACAAACTTGCATCAAATAGCCCCACCCTGGAAGTATTACTGGAAGGGATCGCCGTACAAGGGTTAATGGATACTGGGTCTCAGGTATCCACCATCTCCGAGCAGTTCTACGAAGAATGTCTAAAGCCGCGGGTTGCCTATGACCCTGATACCGTCATCAAGATCAAAGCAGCCAATAATCTACCCATTCCGGTGACGGGAGTTGCCTGGATGAACACCGAAATCTGTGGCCAAGATCTCGGGAAGAGAGGGATAATCGTGGTCAGGGAAGGCTTTGGATCAGAAATGCCCATGATTATTGGGATGAACATCTTGAAAGACCTGAATCTGGTGTTGTTTACCAAGAAGGGGCCCAAGTACTGGCAAGAAGTGACCGCACATAAGGCCACCCGCCGTGCCTTTCAGCAAGTGGTCCGGACCTGCAACCTCCAGCGAATGACAGAAGAACAACTGCCGCTGGCCACGGTCACCGTACCCCGCCATACTAGGATCACCTTACCAGCTGGGAAAGAGACAGTTATCTCACTACCCCTTAGCACCATGAGACAGCTTGAAGGCGTGGAGGTGATGATTGAGCCGCGCTCCCCGAAGGAAGGGAAGCTGAATCCACTAGTCGCTCGAACTCTAGCAGTAGTGAGAAAGGGAAGAATTCCTGTCAGGCTGGGCAACACGGCTAACGTGAGCGTTGACCTAGAAGCCGGGACACAGCTCGCCCGAGTCTACGCTCTAACCGAAGAGGTGAACCCTATGAGCCCCCTCCAGTTTGTACCGTCTACAGAGGGAGATTGGACAGTGATGATCTCTGCCATGGCCGCTGTCGCGGGTGACACCAACGCGGGGCGAGAACTACGAGAGAAGTGTCAGTTGGACGTATCCCAATACTCCAAACGGGAGGTGTCCCAGGTGGAAGAGCTACTTCAAGAGCATCAGGCGTCCTTTGCCCGGCATGACACCGACTTTGGGTGCACCACCAGTATCAAGCACGAAATCCCCACCGGTGACACTGCTCCTATCCGTGAAAGGTACCGCCAAATTCCTCCCCAGCAATACCAAGAAGTGAAAAATCTCCTGAATTCCATGTTACATGCTGGAGTGGTACGAGAAAGCCAGAGCCCCTGGGCGTCACCGGTAGTGTTAGTCAAGAAGAAGGACGGATCCCTGAGATTCTGTGTGGACTACCGCCGTTTGAATGCTTGCACCATCCGGGACTCGTACCCTTTGCCAAGGATCGAAGAATCCCTGACAGCCCTGAAGAAAGCCAAATACTTCTCTTCGTTGGATCTGGCCAGCGGATATTGGCAGGTACCTATGCATGAGAAAGATAGAGAGAAGACTGCTTTCATCTTACCCATGGGCCTGTACGAGTTCGACCGGATGCCCTTTGGTCTGAACAACGCGCCGGGGACTTTCCAGCGGCTGATGGAGCGCTGCTTGGGAGACTTCAACTTCGACTTCACCCTCATCTACCTGGACGACATTGTAGTCTATTCGGCCACATTTGAAGAACACCTGCAGCAGCTGGGCCGTGTGTTCAGTAGGTTGAGAGAACATGGCCTGAAGTTGAAACCCAGCAAGTGCCGTCTTCTGCAGCCCGAGATCAATTACCTGGGCCACCGGATCTCAGCCGAAGGTGTCCAGCCATCTTCAGAGAAGATAGCCGCCGTACGGGATTGGCCGCAGCCCACAAACGTCAAGGAGGTCAGGGCTTTCCTGGGGTTGGCCGGCTACTACCGCCGGTTCGTCAAAAACTTCGCCCGACTTGCTGCACCCTTGCATGACCTGCTTCGAGGGACCACCAACAGCCCCAGAGGACGACCCATCAGCTGGGGACCCAGCCAGGAAGAGTCCTTCCAAGCCCTAAAGGGTGTCTTAACGTCTCCCCCCATCCTGGCATATGCGGACTACAACCTGCCCTTTCAACTACACACCGATGCCAGTCTACAGGGTCTAGGGGCAGTACTCTCACAGGTACAAGAAGGCAAGGAACGGGTCATAGCCTATGCCAGTCGGTCCCTACATGAGGGCGAGAAGAACCCCACCAATTATAGCTTGTTCCGGCTGGAGCTGTTGGCCCTAACGTGGGCTATGGCGGAGAAATTTGCAGGGTACCTCACGGGGACCGAAGTACTAGTCCTGACCGATAACAACCCGTTGGCCCACTTAGAAAATGCGAAGCTCGGAGTCATGGAGCAGCGTTGGATGGCTCGGCTCTCCAAATTCAATTACAAGATCAAATATAGGGCTGGAGCTGAGAATCAAAATGCGGACAGCCTGTCTAGAGTGTCATACCCCTTACTCAACCGAGACCGGGATGAAGAATTAGAAGGGGACGAGACGCCTGACTTTGCAAAGCTCGCCCAACAGATGGTGGATTACCGCCAGTTCGTTGTGGGCGAAGCTGGAACTCCAGTGGGAGTCGCCTTGCCACCCCAGGAGTGGTGCAGGATCCAGGACCAAAACCCTGAATGGGCTCTACTCAAACAATGGGTGAAGCGGCAGCAGAAGCCTCCCGCCGATATACGGGCACGACTGTCTACCGGGACCTTGACCCTGCTCAGTCAGTGGGACCGGCTGATTCTGAGAGAAGGAGTGCTATACCGGAAGGTTCTCTTGTCGCACATGCTGGAGGAATGCACACAAGTTGTGGTGCCTGATCAATTGGCCCGTGAGATGGTGGCCCAAGCCCACAAAAGGAATGGACACTTCGGAATAGACAAGACCTTTCGATGGATTCAACAGTCCATCTATTGTCCGGGGCTCCGCAAGCTGGTTGAAGACGTCTGCCAGACCTGTCGCACCTGCGAACTACACAAGTCCCCTGAGCAGCGTGCACCTGTTCAGACAATTAAAACATCCAGGCCCCTTGAGCTGTTGATGGTGGACTATCTGCTGATTGGGACGGCGAGCAGTGGCTATCAGTACTCTCTAGTCATGGTGGATCACTTCACAAAATTCGCTGTCGCTGTCGCTACCAAAGACCAGACGGCTGAATCGGCTGCTCGGGCCATCTGTCGACAGTTCATCCATGTCTACGGGTGCCCGGAGAGGTTGCACTCCGACCAGGGGGCTTGTTTCGAAGCCCGAGTCATCGAAGAGCTGCATCGGATGTATGGGATCCAGAAGTCGAGGACCACTCCTTACCACCCACAAGGGAACGGTGCATGTGAACGCTTCAACCGGACCCTACTCCAGCTGATCCGCACCTTGGCCGATGATAAGAAAGACCAATGGCCCCAATTCCTTCATGATCTAGTATGGATTTATATACAAAGTGCCCAAAAAATGTATAATTTCCCCACATTAGTGGTAGAGCTTCAAAGTCATAATTTAACACCAGGTTTGAGTAGGATACATCAAACCAATAAAGCTACAGAAATAAATTATTAAAAAATATCAATTTTTATTCAACAATTTTAATATAAAAGCTGTATAAAATTCATTTCAGGAAATACCACATTATAACAACCAGAGACGCTGACTGAAGTAATTTGAATACAATTTTATAAAATGTGGTGGTTAAAGGCAACAGTGATCCATAATAGGGCAAGAAAAAATAAAATAAATTAAATTAAATTAGTGAATTATAACTGCATAAGAACATATATGTATTTAATACCATGTAAAAATTGCTAATTGCAAATAAAAATAGATAGTAACATATATGCATATATACAAGTCATAAAGTGCACAATGCTAATAGATCACAGCATAATCGGTAATAAAGTGAATAGTGCTTAAAGTACCAGCAATGTGCTCTAGCAGAGTGCATCCAAAAAAGTGCTATGTGCCATATGTGGACCACCAGATTCAAACCACCACATTTAACTACTAAGATATGCCGATAATCATGCTCAACCCTGCTCCAGGTAAAAATACCATTATATTTAATCAGACAGCATAGGAAAAGCAAAGAGGAGGGAATACCTGTTCAGTATTAAATTCAATCAAAGTCCCGTCACCCCAATGTGTCCCGGGGTGACGGGACGTTGATTGAATTTAATACTGAACAGGTATTCCCTCCTCTTTGCTTTTCCTATGCTGTCTGATTAAATATAATGGTATTTTTACCTGGAGCAGGGTTGAGCATGATTATCGGCATATCTTAGTAGTTAAATGTGGTGGTTTGAATCTGGTGGTCCACATATGGCACATAGCACTTTTTTGGATGCACTCTGCTAGAGCACATTGCTGGTACTTTAAGCACTATTCACTTTATTACCGATTATGCTGTGATCTATTAGCATTGTGCACTTTATGACTTGTATATATGCATATATGTTACTATCTATTTTTATTTGCAATTAGCAATTTTTACATGGTATTAAATACATATATGTTCTTATGCAGTTATAATTCACTAATTTAATTTAATTTATTTTATTTTTTCTTGCCCTATTATGGATCACTGTTGCCTTTAACCACCACATTTTATAAAATTGTATTCAAATTACTTCAGTCAGCGTCTCTGGTTGTTATAATGTGGTATTTCCTGAAATGAATTTTATACAGCTTTTATATTAAAATTGTTGAATAAAAATTGATATTTTTTAATAATTTATTTCTGTAGCTTTATTGGTTTGATGTATCCTACTCAAACCTGGTGTTAAATAAATGATCTAGTATGGGCCTACAACAACCAGGTCCACTCTGTGACTGGCTACACCCCACACACCCTTCTCTTTGGCCGCCCCGGAAAAGGGGTCCATGACCTGAACCTATTCCGCCCTGGAGATGATGTCTGCCATAACTACCCCTCCTGGCTAAATGCTCACCGACAGAAGATGGAGACTGTACACCGGCTGGTGAGCCAACAAATCCGGGGCCAGATACATGCTGACCCACTCCCCGTGCAAGAGCAGCCCTTGAAGTTGGGACAGCTAGTCCTGCTCCGTATCAAGAAGCCCCAAGGGAAACTTCGAGCAAAGTGGGAGACTGAGGTCTACCGGGTAATCGAACGCCCCTACCCCAACGGGCATGTATACCGAGTGCGGGGTGAAGACAGTCGCAGCATCCGCACTGTGCACCGAAATATGTTGCGTCCCTGCCGATCCCAGCCTGACTCCCCTACCACAGTACCCGGAGGGGGTGACGCTACCAACACGACTGACGTCACGGACGTTTCCCAGCATAGTGATCACATTGACTCTGAGATCGGTGACCCACCTACACAACCCAGTTCTTCCCCCGGAGTGCTGACTGAAGTGGGGCGTAAAGACAGTGACAGGGAGGGGAACAACCGACCCTTGAGACGCACTGACCGCACCACTGCTGGGATCCCGCCCGGGCGGTCTTACAGGGACCAGTATGTATGGCCCACTTCTCAACCAACCCCTGTGACATCTGCAGTCATCGCTGCCTGGGAACCGACGGTAGTTGACAGGGACTGCCAACCTTTAAGTGGGGGGGTATGTAATGGGATCAACAATTCAGACTGCATCATTAATGTAGAAATGGATTTGAATACTGTTTCAGCAATTGCCCACAAGGGGGCAGTGTCAGACTATGCAATCACAAACACAGAGCTGGGAAATCCCCTACTGCAGCTTGTGTGTGAAAACCAGGAAGAAAAAAAAGTGCGGGAAGGTTGTTCAGCTCCAGAGCTCAGCCAGAGGAGAGCTGCGAGTGGTCTCCCTGAACAGAGGGCTCTTTTGCCACCGGAGTCTTGGAGAAATCACCCTGTGGAAGTGGTTTCTGCCATTCCCGGTCTGCAGGACTTTGTTTTCACCAAGGATCTAACCGGACTGCAGAGCATCGCAACCAGAGTGTAAGTGCAGGGGCTGTGACCTCCCTTCTTCTGCTCGGCGTGCCCCGGGACTAAAAGACTGATTAGAATCCGTTACCAGCGGGGGAAGATCAAAGGAAAAGACCGAGGAGCTGCATCCCTTCAGCGCTGCACCGGGACCCATCATCGTGAGACTCCAGGCCTGCGACGTGGGAGCGGCATCTTCTTCCGGGATAGACTGGTACGTGATTGTAGGGAAAGTTAGGGAAAGTTGCCGCCATTTCTTTGTTGTTGTTTTTCCTTTCTTCTTGCTGCGTACCCGGAAGGAGTGAAAATCCAGGGACTCCACTATACTCATGTGCGCAGATAGTTCGGTTGATTGTATTATAAATATGTTTCCTAGTAAAGAAATGTTACTACCGGTAAAATCTGAGTATGGGGATTTTGTTGGAATAGAGCATACACACACACCCGCGACCCTACCACCGGTCGCTTCAACTGCACAGTCTCTCACTGCTGGGGCTGATGTTAATGGCAGCCTGGATGTTGGGCCCTCCGTAAGTAGAGCCGGGGCCCCAGGGGGTAGGTGATGGAGTTAGGCGTGGAAAGAAGGTGGGCCACACAAGGGATTGCAGTGTAACTGGTTTCTTTACTCACAGTGTTGTTATGGCTGGCAACCCGAAGAAGGCTGGTCCTCACCACTGGTCCCCTTAGTCCCAATGTCGGTGTGGTAACCTGGTGGCTTCTTTCCCCTGCACCTGTCTCTGGTTGGTGGGTCCCTGTGGCTTGGAGCGTCTGGGGGTCCCCTCCTGGTACTCGTTCAGTCTTTAGTCCCTACGGCGGGCAGTTTGAACCCTGTAGGGTCGGTGTTCTGTTATTGTCCCTGGTTCTCCCGTCACTGATGGTGCCCCTGGGACTTTACGTTCAGAGAAGTCCTGGATGGTCCCCTCACTGTGCAGATTTTATCAGGTATGCCTAGAGTGGTTGCCTGACCTGGGGCTCTGTACCCCGTCGGTGCTATGCTTCCGGGAGTACTCCACCATACTCCTTCGGCAACCACACGCCTGGGCCTGAAAGGTCACTGTTACACACTCCCGTCAGTATGGTTACGTCCATCTCCTCTCACTTCCACTTACTGACTTTCTGACCCCTCCTCCCTGGTTGTCATCTAGTGGACTGGATCAGCTCCACCCCTAAGTGGCCATCCATTGGGTTCAACCCTATCCTGTCACCAGTCCTTGGGAAGGGAAAAAAACAGGGATTACATACTGTATTTTTCGGACTATAAGACGCACCTGACCATAAGACGCACCCTGGTTTTAGAGGAGGAAAATAGGAAAATAAAATTATAACCAAAAAATATGGTCATGACACACTGTTATGGGGCGAGGATCTGCTGCTGACACTGTTATGGGTGTAATGTCCCCAAATTCTCTACTAAGGTACCCCATTCTGATAAGGATCCTCCTGCCTTGTATATGATCCTGCTCATATACCCCCCATCCTGCTAATAATATACCCCTCATCCATCCTGCTAATAATATACCTTCCATCCATCCTGCTCATGATATACCCCCATCCATCCTGCTCATGATATACCCCCATCCATCCTGCTCATGATATGCCCCCATCCATCCTGCTCATGATATGCCCCCATCCATCCTGCTCATGATATGCCCCATCCATCCTGCTCATGATATGCCCCCATCCATCCTGCTCATGATATGCCCCCATCCATCCTGCTCATGATATGCCCCCATCCATCCTGCTCAAGATATGCCCCCATCCATCCTGCTCATGATATGCCCCCATCCATCCTGCTCATGAAATGCCCCCATCCATCCTGCTCATGATATGCCCCCATCCATCCTGCTCATGATATGCCCCCATCCATCCTGCTCATGAAATGCCCCCATCCATCCTGCTCATGAAATGCCCCCATCCATCCTGCTCATGATATGCCCCCATCCATCCTGCTCATGAAATACCCCCATCCTGGTAAATGGCGTGTATCCTGTGGCACAGGAAAAAAAAATAAACGTTTATACTTACCCTTCCTCACTCCCTGAAGCACCGATCTCTGTCTCAGCTGCAGCGCCGCTGTATGGAGCCGTCACCGTTGTCTGCAGCATTGCGTCTTCTTGTCTGTGCCGGCGGTAAGCTGATCGATTCTGGTGGATACTAGCGGCGCGCACAGCGATGACGTTATCGCGGTGCGCGCCGCTAGTGTCCAGATCAGCTGACCGCCGGCACAGACAGGAAGACGCGATGCTGCAGGGGGGCGGCTCCACACACGGTGACGGGTGAGTACACTGATTCACTGCACCCCGCGCTGATAATGATGCACGGGGGGCAGTGAATACAGCCGCACATGATCACTCCAGGCTGTAGTTGCCAGGGGTGATCACGGCCGGCTGCTAATTATGCACGCACCCCCGCCCATCACCCCGCCCACCTGTCAGCGCCGGTTTCGCTGAGAGATGATGAGCGGGAGGATGGGCGTGCATATGTAATGAGCGGGCCCACGTGGTCATGGCAGGCTGTTACAGCCTGCTCGTGCCGCCGATGACCCGCTGCACCGCGGCACCCTCATTCCCCGCACCCGCAACCTTATAGTCAGACCATAAGACGCACCCCCCAGTTTCCCCCAACATTTGGGGGGAAAATGCGTCTTATGGTCCGAAAAATATGGTATGTGTTCTGGTGTTACCGGTCTTCTGGGTCCCTGCGGGTAGGCCCTGCATCTTTGATAGGATGCAGTACCTTGTAGCTCCTGATGGCTTCAGGGGCGCTACATATACAGGGATGGTTAGGCAGGGATTAGCAATGTGCACCCAGAACTGCTCGTGATTCCAGGTGCATATTACACCTGACAGGTTCACTTTAATAGCGGTTTTTAATGTGCCAGGTTGCCTTGGAGACAGATTAGTAACTAAATAACTAAAAAAAAAGTAACTAGAAAGAAGTAAGGTGAGTGGGCAGGAGTCAGGATGTACCGCAGTTGCAGAGTACAGACTACTGGAGCCAGTGCGCCTGCGCAGAGCTGGACAGCCCCGCTGCCTCTCAGCACCCCCCCTCCTTCGCCTCCGCTGGCAGCCTCATAGCCAATCAGAAGTCGACGCCGAGTCGCGCGTCCGAGCTGACACAGCGCGGGATATGAGTAGGAGGAGGCGGCTGTGACCGGTACTAGTCACCTGAGATGTCCTGACGTGTTTGTTACATGAAAGATTGTAATTCGGTAATAGCCAGAGTGCTATAACCAGCACGACATGACAGACTGCTGCAGTCCTAACCAGCAGCTCGTACAGTGTTATAAGGGTCCGCGGCGCCCTACATTATACATCTGCGCATGCGTCCATTACTAAAGGAACGACCCTAAGTAATGAATAAGGAAGGTCATTATCCTGCCCTTCGTAAGATGGCGGCCATACGTCTGCGTGCCGACACTACTGACGTCATTAGACAGTGGGCGGGGTAAAAATCCTCCTTTTCAACCTTGTCCCGGCTCCGGCCTTTCAGGCGCCTTCAGCTTGCCGGTCCCTGTCAGACTCTGCCGCTCCGGCCCAGACACGGCCTCCGCCCTCCCTGGTGAAACTCCGAGCTCCAGCCGCCCTCGCAATGTCTCTCATCACCGCCGGACGCCTGTGCGCCCGCATTCTCGGGGCCAAGGTGAGTATCCAAGTGCTGCAGCCGCCATAAGCCCACATAGTAACTCTGCCAGGTGTCTCCGCAGTCTGCGGCGTTACACCGGGGTCACTGCCGCCCTCCTCTCATAACAGCGGGAGCCGGTCACTTCCCAGAAGCCCCCGCGTGCCCGGCTGTCCCCACACCGGGGGTCGCCAGGATCATACAGCCCCGGAACAGGGAGGTCCCCTGTAATGGAGTCATATGGGGCCCGGACCGGAGGGGACAGAGTATAGAGGAACGCCGCTGTCATCGCCTTATTGGGGGTCTGTCTTAAAGGAACCAACCGGCAGGTTTTTGCCCCATAAACTAAAGGCAGTGCCATAATGGCGCTAGGAGCTGATCAGAAGACACCTTGTGAATCCGAGGGTTGAATCTGTGCCCAGGCTGAAGCATCGGGGTGATATTTTGTGGCTCGGTCCTCTGATTCCTCCTGCCTCACCTCCTTTTCTTCAAGTACATTTCGTGCCACCTCCATTACTGCTGTTGGTGGCGCATGCGCAGTGGTATTGTGACGCTGTCTTCAGTAAAATGGCGAAGGAATCAACGCATGCGCGTATCTCTATCTCCGGTGCCATTTTATTGAAGACACTGTGAAAACAAATATGTGCGGTGGTGCATGTGCAGATTGAAAAAAATCTATATATGTATTCATCAGCGCATGCGCCACTACCGCTCAGTCATCTCCACAGTGTCCTCGGTAAAATGGTGCCTGAGATTGCAGTACGCTCATGCACTAATTCCGTCGCCATTCTACTGAAGACAACGTCACAATAGCAATGCACATACGCCGCCAACAGCGGTAATGGAGGTGGCACGAAATTTACATGAAGAAAAGGAGGCGAGGCAGGAGGAGGAATCATTACAGAAGACACAACCCACAAAGCCCCCCCCTCCCTGCTTCCGATGGTCAAGCCTGTGCCCAAATTACATCATTTCTGAAGGTTTGAAAAGGGTTATTCTGCAATCAAGCCTCAGATTTCACAACTGAAAGATCATATTAATCAGCATGCTATCACCATTATGGCACTGACTCACGTTTACAGGGCAAACACCTGCTGGTTGGTTCCCTGTAGTTTACAGAAAAACTCTGTTTTTCCCTATCAGGTGCATTGATATCAGAGCGTACTCGTCCGGAGTACAGATGATGGCAGTGATGGGTCAGCCCTGTGTCACACTATCTCTGGGATAAGCTGCTGCAGGAGATTGTTCTGATAAGCACAACACTCAGAGGCGGACACAGATGCTGACCCATCACTGCCATCATCTGTACTCCAGAGGAGTACGCTCCGATATCCATGCAGCTGAAGACCAGAAAATAATCTGGGGAATTTTTCTTTTTACACAAATGAAGACAAATCCCTAAATAAATTGATTGCTATTGGTGCAATAAGAAGTTTGCAAATCGCTTTTAAAATAAAATGAAGGTTAAGTTGCTCCCAACGGAAGTCTGCCCCATCCCCCTTCCCCAGGAACCCTTCTAATCTAAGATAGTCGTGTAGAGGACTGGGCCCTATAAATGAAGCCTGTGGTCCAGATCTCCCTGCCATTCTTGTAAAATGGCCCCTATTCAGTGTAGTAATTAGCGCACTCTGCAGCCTTCTACCCCAGTTATGCCTCGCTCGCTTCACCTCTGAATCTAGGCAGCGAGCAGTCACAACAGACAGGAGCGGGATAATTGTGCTGTTGCACTGACGGTGTCTGTGTGAACCCACGGCCGAGGAGTCAGTACAGACAGCACGTGCTATGACAGCTGAGGGCGGAACTGTGCAGCAAGTTCTGGGGTTGTATAGTGAATAGGACGGTAACAGCCGTGGAGGACTACACTGCAGCTGGAGGTCCTATAGTGGCAATATCTTATTAGTCCTCTGACTTTCTACTTAGTTCAGATTTACTTTTGGGGTGAAGCCTCGCTTTATTATGGGTATGTGACGGGTACACTTCAGAGGATGGGGTTAGTTTTCTATTAGTGGACCTTGCCCTTAGGATTGGTACGTAGCCTAAATCTGGTCACATCAGACACATGGCCCCTGGAGAAGCTGATTGCAGCAAGACATAGTGTGTGTGTGTGTGTCCTGATTTTCTCCTGATAGCAGATGTTGGGGAGTAATGGAGGATTGGGCTGCATGGGTTGGGTACACTAAGAAGAGAGATGAGTATCTGGCAACATTTGCCTGCTCTCTGTACCCAAGTATGCACCTGGGCAGTTGGGAGGATTGGGCACTGCCCACTCTCTGCAGGATATATAGTCAGTACGGCAATGTAATGGTTAATCTGCACTCATTAATGTTACGTTGTGGAGACAGTTCAACAGAGCGGTTACATGTGATTCCTCCGCAGGTCAGACATCACTTGATTAGTCAGATTACTCCTTGCACTTTGACAGTGGAGTCTCTGCTCGCCGTACAGATAAAGCGAAGAGTCCTGAGCAATGCACGCCTTCTAATGATTAACCAAACCATAACGACAAATTGTAATTTTTCTAGACTGCTGAGGGTTTCTCCATCTGCTTTTGGTTTAGGCGAGAACATTGAATCCTCGAGAAAGTATTTGCATTACTGCAGCTTGTATTTGACTCCATAGACTTAAGGCTGCTTTACACACAACGATATCGCTAGCGATCTCATAAGCTGTGACACGCCAGATCGCAGATACGATTTGCTGAGATCGCACATTGGTCGTTTTTGTAGCGCCGGTCACCTTTGTGTAAAGGTGAAGTAGAAGCCTGCGGGCGACCTTTCTCAGGGTATAGTGTCCTACAGGTTACCCTATAAGATGGCGATGGTCAGCACATGATGCATGTCCACAGCTGGGCACCGCATAGGTTATAAATACTGACATGTAATATCCTGAGCTGCCCATGTTCTGGCAGAAGAGTCCAGTGTGTTCCTGGGCGGAGGCGGCTGGTCTCCAGCTGTCAGGTTTGATGCCACTGGGTCTGATCAGTCCCACACTCTGTACAGCAATCTTAAAGGAAGTATTGGAGTCTTACCACAATCTTGCTGATATCTTAGGTTTTGCATTAACATTATTTATTCTGATCATAAAAAAAATGACTACTGTGACTGTTAGGCCAAGTTCACACATTGCAAATTGCACACTGCAGCAATTTACAGTACAATACAGGTGACTAGTCTTTAAAAATACCGTTCACACATTGAGGAAAAGGTTCTGCATGAAAATGAAAGTGCGGTGCAGATCTCAGATCGTCAGCATGGTCATTATAATGCAGCTTGTCAGTGTGGATTTCACCCTTTTTGTTGCTTATTCGATGCATTCATTGTAGATTTATAATGTGCCCTACTAATGCAGAGCTTTATGGGATCATGCCCATTCCTCTGCTCTCACCCATGCCGCAGAACCAACAGAGGTCACTCTCCTGCAAATGCCTAACAGGAAGAGTCATTTTAGGTGTGGCGGGGGGGGATGGGCAGTACCAAGGTGGTTGGTACAGATTTGCACAAAGTAAATCAATCTTGCTAGGTGATGGCACAAAGAGCCAGATATATAAAAAGTTTATATATATTTGTCCTACAGAGTGAAAATAAAGCTGCTAGACCTTGACACAGAGCCCCAGATGGGATCCTCTTCTGGATCACATGCATCCAAGCAGATGCATTTCATAGGGAAGCAGCGCTTGAAAGTGGCTGTTGAGATCTTAACTGGTTCATAGATAATTGTGACCCTCTTCTAGAATAGATTGTAATGCACAAGACTTGTGCTGCAATGTCAGAAAATAGGTGGAGGGTGAGTTTGGAGCACTGCCAGCTTATGTAAAATGCACCGCAGTGCTGTGCAGACGTCATGGCCCTTCGGAGCTGTCACTGGTGATGTGATGCAATGGTGCAGTAGTAGATGGGTCAGGGATATCCTCTGATCACAAATATGGATGACCTCTGTGACGATTATACACAGCCCTCAGTAACCAGGAAATATCCAGTATTGTAATAGACAAATTGTAGAGAGTAGACGTTCTGAGCGTAGTAGTGATGATGATTGATGTTTCATGTCAATAGCCCCTTTGTAGGGTCCTCTGGTCAGACTATCCCCAGCCTGACATGGTTGCTAGCAAATAATAGACTTAATTTATCCATTTAATGTTTTAATTTGCAGATAAACTTTCACGCGTCTCCCTTTCTCAGCAGACATGGAGATGTTCACAACCTATTTACTAAAGGCCTTTTATATAAGCCAGCTGTTATATTTGGACAAAAATTTTCATCGGATTTGATGCTTTAGGGCTAGAGCACACGGGGCGAGTAAAATTGGCTGAGTTGAATGCGATAAAAATTTGCATTCCACTCGGACCCCTGTGACTCTGAGGCTGTTCCCATCTTCAATTAATCGGACCGAGAAAGCATTTGCGTGTGTAATCCGATCCGTATTCACTCGCACCCATACAAGTCTATGGGTGCGAGTGAAACATCGCACTGCATTCAGATGACACCGGAGTGCAGTGCAATAATTGCATCAACTGATAATCGAGGAAATTGAGAGATCCCTGCCTCTCATCCACAGCTGTGACCAATCGCAGGATCAGATCACAGTATAATGGCTCGCAGCAGAGCCTGAGCTGAGGGTCATTAGCATATCGCACTCAATGCTCTCACATTGGGTGCCTTACGCTCATGTGCCCCAATCCTAATTAAGTTCAGACGAGTTAATCCTTTTTCTGCTAAATAGTATAATTTATTTTGATTCCTCTTCATTTTTAAAGTTTTATCACTGAAAAACAAACTTCTGAGAAAAAGCATACTAGGATATGTGATCTCTTGTAGATCTGAAGCCTCTGCCCCCCCCCCAATCTCTTTTCACCACCCCGCGCTGCTGCCTCCTGCTTGATTGTTTTGTTTACCTGAAATCAAAGAATCCCCCCCCCCCCTTCTGGAGACTCGCTTTCAGTAAGACTTTTCTGATGCTTTTATTTTCCAGATTAATCCTATATCTGTGGTCGGTTAATAGACTCATCCAATAGGACAAATTTAGGACAAATGCAGTGACATAGAGGACAGTATAATGACCATATAAATTGGTGTAACAGTACACAACTGCACATCACAGTGGAGCCTCTTGCGGTTTGCACTGGTGTTTTATACTATTGTCAATACTATATATTTTGGTAGAAAACAAGATTGAGTATTTTGTGTATGCAGGAACAGTGCTGTCGCAGCCGTACCGGCTATGCCGCATATTTCCCCCCCCCCCTCATTACCTGCCGCCACCAGAAGCAGATGCAGTAGTGTATGTGACTGATGTGCCCTTGGCCCTTAAGGTCAGGCCGCAGTTCAATCACTGGGATGTTAGATAAGGGAGTCATGTGGCTCATTTGTTATGTAACACAGGGCAATATCAGCTGTGATACCCAAGACTTAGCCGGTGTCCCTATATCCAGATCTCAGAAATGCAGCAGTTGTGTTGGTAATTGAGGAACTTGGCTGCGTACATTTCATGTGGTCACAATATATAGTGATGTTTTCCGGAGAGCGATAACAGATGACGCTGGTCATATGATGCCGGTGCACGTGACGTTACTGAGGATCATGTATGCACGTTGTGACCGTGCTCTCCTCAGTGTTAGGTAAAAGTATAACATAATAAGGACAAGTTTGGTTAATGGGACACAGTGGAAATCTGAACAATTCTAGCAACTCCTACATCCCAGTAAGGCTGCTTTCACACTACGTTTTTTTTTTAGCATGCGTCATGAACTTTTTTTGCTGCAAAAGCGGATCCTGTTTTTGCAAAGAAAAACGCATGCAAATGCATGTGTTATTTTGCAGGATCCTGTCACTTTAAGTTTATGGGCGGGCATTGGAGTCATGTGATCGGGAGTGAGGGGAACTGAACGACTGAACGTGAAAGACTGGGAGCCGACATCTGCCAGCTGCGGAGGCTCGTAACCAAGGTAAACATTGGGTAACTTGCTTGGATACCCGATATTTACCTTGGTTACAAATGTCTGCAGCTGCTAGGAGCAGGGCTGCCTGCACACGTAACCAAAGTAAACATCGGGTAACTAAACCCGCGGTTACCCGATATTAACCTTGGTTACGAGCGTCCTCCGCTCTCAGGTGGGGGAGAGAGAGAGACTGATCACGCGAGACTGGTCTCTGGGCATGCTCAGTAGAGCAAGCAGGATCCTGTCTATCAGCATGCCAGCGTTCACATGTGTTTGCGTGCAGTATAGTGAGGATCCAGCAATTTGCAGTATTTGGACGCAGCTCAAAAACGCTACAAGTAGCGTTTTTGAAAAAAGTTAAAAAATTGCAAGTCGCTGGATCCTCACTATAAACGCAGGTGAACGCATGTTGACGCAAATCCATTGCAAATGCATTGAAATGAAAACGCATTTGCACTGGATCGGTTTTTGCGTGAAAAAAAAACGTAGTGTGAAAGCAGCCTAAGGCTATGTGCGCACGTCGCGTAAAAACATGCAGTTACGCTGCGCTTTGTAGCGCAGCGTAACTGCATGCGTCCTGCGTCCCCTGCACAGTCTATGGAGACTGTGCAGGGGCCGTGCGCACGTGGCGTTTAAGAGCGCAGCGCTTCGGCTACTGCCGAAGCGCTGCGCAAAAAGAAGTGACATGTCACTTCTTTCCTGCGCTTTGCCGGCAGATCCTGCTCTGTCTATGGCAGGAGCTGCAGGCAGAGCGCATGGAATCGGCGCTCACTACGGACATTTCTGCAGCGATCTAAAGCGCACATGTGCTCTTCAGATCGCTGCAGAAATTTCTGCAGGGCTTGTACGCAACGTGCGCACATAGCCTAAGACAGGTCTGGTTGTGCGGGTGTATGGATGCTGGATTATTGGGATTGCACTGTAATTTCTGGTAAATCCATGTAACCTCTTTGTGCTCGGATGACCTGGAGGGTGAGGGATGCCGTTGTGAGCAGATTACCTATGTGAAGTTGATGTTCTGAGCGTTCAGTGATTAGACATGTCTGCTAGTTTTCTCTGAACTACGGTAGTAAGTGCATTGCATTTGGAAGGGTGTTGTCTGGTGTCGCTTTTGTAACAAGCCTTTGGTTTCTAGGTCAGTGGGAGTGTGAATAAATTGTTGCATTTGTCACCACTTTGACTTAAGAAACTTTACCAAGCAGTGTAAAGACACTGGTATGCTGAGCTAGTAATGCTAGTTACACAATATACATTTAGCTATATATCACATTTTCTAAGGGATTTCCTGTACGATATGAATCTGTCAAATTATGTAGTACAATTGTACACTTGTCTTAAATTGTCAGTGACTATCCCCAGTGTGCCCCTAGGCTTGATTAGATTTTTTTAATGGCTTGAGAGCTCAAGTTAAGGTGGTGTCACACACAGCGACAACGACGTCGCTGCTACGTCACCATTTTCTGTCCCGTCGCTGTGTGTGACATCCAGCAACGAGCTGGCCCCTGCTGTGAGGTCGCCGCTCGTTGCTGAATGTCCAGATTCATTTTTTGGTCGTCGCTCTCCCGCTGTGACGCACAGATCGCTGTGTGTGACAGCGAGAGAGCGACGAAATGAAGCGAGCAGGGAGCAGGAGCCGGCATCTGGCAGCTGCGGTAAGCTGTAACCAAGGTAAACATCGGGTAACCAAGGTGGTTACCCGATATTTACCTTAGTTACCAGCCTCCGCCGCTCTCACGCTGCCAGGCGCCGGCTCCTGCTCTCTGCACATGTAGCTGCAGTACACATCGTGTAATTAACCCGATGTGTACTGTAGCTAGGAGTGCAGGGAGCCAGCGCTCAGTGTGCGTGGCTCCCTGTTCTCTGCACATGTTGCAGAACAGCGACGCGTGTCGTTATGATCGCTGCTTCGGCTGCTGTGTTTAACAGCTAAGCAGCGATCATAACAGCGACTTACAAGGTCGCTGCTACGTCACAGAAAATGGTGACGTAACAGCGACGTCGTTGTCGCTGTCGTTTAGTGTGAACCCAGCTTTAGGAACACTACTTAAAGCTACATGTATACGTGTGGATGTCAAGTGATGGTCACTTTTTTTGCTTATGGAAATTCTTTTGTGCTTTTGCTTTTCTAGTAAGGTGATTATTTGACTTCTCAAAGGTTCTTTTCACGTCTGGTAATCCTCTGTTGAAAACGGATCAAGAAATTGCTGAAAACGGATCTGTTAAAAAAAAAACGCAAATGGATATCATATTTGAAGAGCACCTGTCATTACGATTTTGCATGTTAACCACTTCACGACCTTGGACGTACCGATATGTCCTGGCGATTGACGCCGGGGACTCTCCTTTCATGACAACTGAGCCCTAGCTCTCACAGCCAGGGACAAGCCCCGTGCCATCCCTGGCTGTTTAACCCCCCTAAATGAGGCGATCGATTGCAGCACATATGGGATTGGGAGAGGGCTCACGCACCCTCTCCCCTCCAGTTATTGCCCCACGATGTACTTGCGAGGATCTAATCATCGCCATGGTGACCCGAGATCATCATGACGTAACCAGACTACGGGAAGCTTCAGGGATCATGCCTACAGCATGATTCCTGAAGCTTCTGACAATGCTGCTCTGACAGCTTTAGTATACTGCAATGCTTGAGCATTACAATACAGTGTAGCTGAGATCAGAGCAGTTAAAGGGACTAAGTTAAAAATGTAAAAAAAAAAAATAAAAAACAAAAAAGTTATTCCAATAAATAGTTATGTAAAAATAAATAAAAACAATTTGGTATTGCTACGTCTGTTGTTACACCTGATCTATAAAACTGTCACACTAGTAAATCCCTTCAGTGAACACCTTAAAATAAAGTAGCAAAAACGTTTTTCAGCATGCAGCGGACAAAAAAGTGGAATAAAACGCAATTAATAAGTTGTATTTTAATAAAAATGATACTGCTGAAAACAACTTGTCCTGTTAAACAAGACACCATACAGCTCCATCACTGACAAAATAAAAAAAAATATAACTTAGAATACTGCAATGCAAAAACTTTAGTTTTTCTTCTAGAAAAAAAAGTCTTCATCTGGTGATGTAAAACAGCGTTTTTAGTGATGGTAGCGAAACCTAAAAAAAAATATATAAATCTGGTATCACTGTAATCTTACTGACCTGAGGCGTAAAGCCCGCCGAATCACTTATACCGGAAGGTGAATGGCATAAAAAATAAAGCCAATTCTTTAACTGCTGCTAATCATGTTTATTCTGTCTCCAAAAAAATCGCAGTATGGCTCAGCTCACATTTATCCTGCGCGCTATATGGAGTTCTTACACAGGATTATGGGTAAATCTCTGAAATTCGTGATTCAGACAAAATTCCCAATAGTAAATTCACTAATGAGGCAGAGGGAGTCACTTTGAACTCCCGTCTAGTCTGTGGTGCGGCAGTGTCTGTCTTTTTACACTTCTTTTTAAGTGCGATCATCAACAGTTTTGTTCACTTTTGAAAAGACGGGCACCGCTGAACAGAGGTCAGAGTCTGGAGTAACTCTGCTACCTCCTTGGATCTGTCGGGGGTTTCACGTGAATCGCGTATTTCAGAGCTGTCGATGAAAACCCAGATTTAAGTGCTCAGCATAGAGTGCAGGATAAATGTGAACTGATCCAAAATGTGCTGTACCCAAATCGCCACCAAATAGCATTCAACTCAACCCACAAAAACACAAGTTCCCACTTGGGTCCGTCATCTGTTAATGGAAATATTAGGAGGCTTTCCATGTTACTAGTAGCGCATAGGCTTTGGAAAAATGCCTTTGCCCCCACTTAATAATAAATCCAGTGAAATCTGGTCTCCAAATCCCCCCTTATCTTTTGAGCTTCACAATGTGCCCTAAATCACAGCATCCACATGTTTGGCATTATTGTAGTGAGGAGATCCCGCTTAATTTACCGGGTGCAGGTCTCCAACAGTGTGGGCACTACAAAGGCTTATTTGCAATTTTTAGGGGCAATACTGTGAATATGGTCTTCATCTCCTGCCCAGGCCCTTCTGCCTGCTTTTGGTGGTTGTATCTATCTCCTGCTTGAAATTTCACAATGTCCTTGCCATTGGCGGCTCTTGTGCAGATTGATCTTTCTATGACTTTCAAAAAAATGGTGGTGGATCATACACAGATGGACCTCCCAGAGGTGTTCAGTAAAATGGCGGCGCCTGCACAGATTGAGATTTTAGCTTGCAATTGAGGTGAGAGTTCAATATGCACATGCACCACCACCAGTGCCACTTTACTGAAGTCCATCAGGAGGTCAGTCTGTACCGGCGGCGAGCATGGCACTGGCGCAAACGTATAGGCTACGTACCCATGACCCACACTCTTTCCCTTTCCACACTTGACTTGCCCCTGTGCCATCCTTCTATGGCAGGTGTAGGGAGATGTTAAAGGGCTGAGATGGGAATCACTATGGTCATATTACCACATTGGTACATGGGTAGTGTGACTGCCACATATATATGCTATTTATATGGGAGCGGATATCCTGCTCGTAGTATATGGAGATATTAAGTGATAAGTAAATGTGTAATATCATCTAGGAATTGTAACATTACTTTGATGTTGTGAAATATCTAAAGGTTGTGGTGACAAAATGTACTTTGGAAGATAAAACTGTAAAATGACAGGCGCGGTTTTAGACCGGCACGTGCCTTTTATGAGGTCAAGGTTTGCATTGGTAAATTGTTAAATGTCTAACATCTGCAATATATCTCTATTTTCAGTTTATTCAGAAATAAAACCTGTAGAATGAAGATTTGTCTTAAAAGTAACTCATTTTTCTTTCATAAATCAATAGTATAAGGAAAAAAATTGAAAGGGGAAACACTGGTGGGATACTCGGCTATTGGGTCACAGAAGTGGTGGGTGATCGGTAGGAAATAAAGTGTCCATGTACAGAAAAATAGTGTTGGAAAACCTCTTTATTGCAAAAAACAAGTAAAATCTTCTGCTCTTTTAATTTTCAAAATGATCAATTCACAGATAAAATCTGTTTTTCATTGAACACAGATTTTACCTGTGAATTAAGAATTGAGGGTGATTTAGTCCAGAAGGAGAAAAAAAAGCTGCTGATTTCTCTAAGATACGATAAAAAAAAATTATAGATCGCCCCACTGGAGCCAATTGGTAGCGAGGGAATTATTTTTCTAGCACAATCTGCCCATATGCACAATAAGAGAGAGGCTGAAAAACCATAAACACCTTTTATGGGTGTGTTCACATGTACAAGTTTTCCTCCCATGGATCAGCACTAGTGATGAGCGACTTGAAACAACCAATTCAGACGGGCTTGATTCCATTACCAAGTATAATGGAAGTCAATGAGAAACTCAAGCCTTTTTCTGAAAAATCTTCCACATTGACTTCCATTATACTCAGTACTTGAGTCGAGCCCATCCAAGCGTCCAACCTGCTCGATTTCCCCCTATGTTAATTTGTATTTCGTTCTGTGTCCTGGGAATCATATGCTTGAAAATGGGAAGGGCGGCGTTCCCCACATTTTATTTATGGTGGTTCTACACCATGTTCCAAATTCTGCAAATTGGATTTAAGTGTCATAGCGATTAATTTTTTTTTCTTCAATGAAACTCGAAGGTATTGTGTCTCAAGGTTCTTTGAATCACTAAAATCAATCTCAGATACCTGTAGTATTTAGTTTGCTAGGTGAGCCCAAAAGGAAAACTGGATGTTCCACAATATTAAGCAGGCCACAGTTTTCAAGTAACATGGAAAAGAAAAAGGATCTGCTGCCGAAAAGCATCAAATAGTGCAATGCCTTGGATAAGGGATGAAAACATTACATATTTCACGAAAACTTGAGCGTGATCATCATACTGTGAAGAGATTTGTGGCTGATTCAGAGCACATGTTTTCGTGCTGATAAAGGCAGAATGAGGAAGGTTTCTGCCAGGCAAGTCCATCGGATTAAGGGCGCAGCTGCTAAAAAGCCATTACAAGCCAGCAAACAGATATTTGAAGCTGCTGATGCCTCTGGAGTCCCTCATACCTCAAGGTGTAGGAGCCTTCAAAGGCTTGCTGTGGTGCATAAACCTACTATTCAGCCACCCCTAACCAGTGCTCACAAGCAGAAACCGTTGCAGTGGGCCCAGACATATATGAAGACTGATTTTCAAACAGTCTTGTTTACTGATGAGTGTCGAGCAACCCTGGATGGTCCAGATGGATGGAGTAGTGGATGGCTACCATCTCCCAACAAGGCTGCAACGTCAGCAAGGAGGTGGAGGAGTCATGTTTTGGGCCGGAATCATGGGGAGATATCTGGTAGGCCCCTTTAGGGTTCCTGAAGGTGTGAAAAAGACCTCTGCAAAGTATATATAGTTTCTGACTGACAACTTTCTTCCATGGTACAAAAAGCAGAAATGTGCCTTCAGGAGCAAATCATCTTCATGGATGACAATGCACCATCTCATGCTGCAAAGAATACCTCTCTGTCATTGGCTGCTATGGGCATAAAAGGAGATAAACTCATGGTGTGGCCACCAACTTTCCCTGACCTCAGCCCTATAGAGAACCTTTGAAGTATCATCAAGCAAAAGATTTATGAAGGTGGGAGGCAGTTCACATCAAAACAGCTCTGGGAGGCTATTCTGACACAATGCAAAGAAATTTAAGCAGAAACTCTCCAAAAACTCACAAGTTCAATGGATGCAAGAATTGTGAAGGTGATATCAAAGAAGGGTTCCTCTGTAAGGCTGGGGCCACACGGGCACTACTGCGATCCACTTGCATGAGACTCGGCTCGTGCTGGCAGTACAGCAGAGCCGAGTGTCATGCCTGTGTCCTTGCAACTGAGGTCCGTTCGTGCGAGCAGACCTCAGCTGCGGGGGGCGGGCCGGCACTCAGGAGGGGAGGGAGGGATTTCTCTCCCTCTCTACTGCGTAGCCGGCTATTGCCATTCTCGCACTGCACTAGCAGTACACCGGTGTACCGCGAGTGCAGTGCGATTTTTCTCTCGCCCCATTCACTTGAATGGGTGCGAGAGAAAGAGACTCAGCTTACAATCGCAGCATGCTGCGATTGTTTTCTCAGTCCGATTAGGGCTGAGAAAATAATCGCCCATGTGTGCTGACACACAGGCTAGAATTGGTCCGAGGGGAATGCGATGTTTAATCGCACTCCACTCGCACCGATTTTCTCGCCGTGTGGCTTAGCCCTTAACATGTAACTTGGCCTGTTCGGATGTTTTGGATTTAAATAGCTTTTTGTTTCAGTAAATGTGACCTAATGCTGAAAATTCCACAATTGAGCATTTTCAGTTCTTTAAAACATAGAAAATGTTTAGAAAGTCTACTGTGCCTAATAATTTGGAACAGTGCATTTTGAGGTTTTTTTTTACTTTTGAAGATTATACTGTTATCATTGGGAGGTTTCTTCAATTAAATTAATGTATACTCTAATGGGTGATGACTTTTGTTAGACTGACTGTCATTTGCACCAACCATTTAGGAAAATCAGAGAAATATATAATTTGCATAATAATTTGGAACATGGTGTACTTGTACTGTTGTGGCATAAAGCCAACAAATAGACAAACACCTTGATTGCTACACGCTCCCACTTCCACACTTAGACTACATTCACACGACCATCCCGTTTTTGTAGTCCGCATAAAGCGGTCCAGTTTTTTCACGGATGCATCAGTGTAACTTCCGTTCCGTATACGGACCGTGTGTCATCTGTGCGCCTTCCGTTTTTTGGGGTTTTTTTGCGACCCACAAAAAAAGGAAGCAGCTACATAAACAGATGGATAGATATATAGATAGATAGTTATAAATAGAGAGGAAGGAATGAATGAATAGAGGAATAGCTAGAGGGATGAATAGAGATAATAGATGAGAAAGACATATATAATGTCCCACTCCCCAGCATTTTGTAATCTAACACCCTTTAGTGCCTTTCATGTGGCACTTAACGGTGCTTAGCCTTATATTTAGCCAAAAAATAATTTAAAAAAAACAAAACTACGTGCGGTCTCCCTTATCCTTTGCAGCCAGCTAGGGTAAAGCAGACTGCTGTAGACCACAGCTGGCAGTTTCACCTTGGCTGGTAATCCAAAACAGGGCACCCCACAGTTATTTTAAATTAAATAAAAAATATAAAACAAACATGGGGTCCCCCCCCCCAAATTGGATCACCAGCCAAGGTAAAGCGGACAGCTGTGATCTGGTATCCTCAAACTAGAAGGTCCCACGGTTCTTGGACCCTCCCCAGCCTAAAGATAGCAGGCCGCAGCCGCCCCAGAAGTGGCACCAATCCTGGTGCTTTTCCCCAGCTCCTCCCGATTCCCTGGTGCAGTGGCAAATGGGGTAATATATGGGGTTGATACTAGCTGTGTAATGTCACCTGGCATCAAGCTCTGGGGTTAGTGATGTCATGGTGTCTATCAGATACTCATAAGATTAACCCAGTCAGTAATAATACTAAAAAGAAAAAAAAAAAATTGCTGAAAAACTTTTATTTGAAAAAAAGACTCCCCAAAACATTCCCTTCTTTCACCAATTTATTGGAAAGAAAAATCAAATCCAGGTCCGGCGTAATCCAATAAGGGGGTCCCACGACGATCCATACCATAGTCACTGTCCCAGTCAATGAAGAACAGAATGTTCCCCATTGGCTGGGAGAGCAGTGCTGTGACCTGAGCCAACATCATGAGGTCAACCCAGGTCGCTGCAGGGCTTGAGTGCCGACATCATGAGGTTAGCTAGGTACATTACCTGCGAAGATGGAAGCAGCTGCACTCCTGACGTCAGCGCTGGTCACTGAGATAAATGACCGCCGAGTTCACAAACGAGGTATCGCGAGCGGTCCGTGACGTCACGGCTAGTCAGTCTCGGGCCGCCTGTGAGAGGTGATGTGAGAACGTGGCGGTCAGTGACAAGTGCTAACGTAAGTAGTGCAGGACTTCATCACCACAAGTAATGAACTTTACTAATTTCCTGATGGCAACGCTCATCATCCCCGCGGCCACTTGCACTGCAGTATGGGCAGATGCTGACACTGCAGTGCGAGCAGCCACGGGGGAGCGGGACAAAGACTGCAGGGGCACCCGACGGAAGCCACACGGAACATGATACTGAAAACCCAGTACATATGCTCTGTGAATGCAATGTCATTCAGTACCGCTCCATAATATTACTGTGCATAGGCCCAAATGGAGGTGGCTCTGTACTGTAGTCCTTGCGGGGGTCATTCCTTGGTTGCTGACTGCTCTGTGCTGATTTCTGTCACGCAGTGTTATATCTGCAGAGAAGTTATACATCTACTAATCCTAGAATGGCAGAAAGAGGCCAAGCACTGATCCAGGTACATAATCCCGACTTCCAACAGTGACTGTGGCCTCTGTGATTTACTGTACTTGCTGCTTCTTCAATACTAGCGTTATGTATGCAAAAGAGTAAAACGTGCCCCAGTGTTACATATTTCCGTCATGCTGGTATGTTACATGACCAGTGTCTGGGTATGTCGCAGCTTTGGGTGTGATCAGACAAAGCCGCCGTTCTCCTGGTCCTGTGCTGGCGAGAGTGGATTAAACCAGATTGGCTTTTACTAATCCAGTTTTGGTGGGTTTTTTTTTTCCCCACTCCTAGGGAAAGCATGTGGCGTTTCAGGTACTATTTCTTGTACTCTGTATCCGCTCCTTGCGAGGTGACGAGGCACTGTGCTGTTAGAATTGTCGTTGGCCTAATTTAGGTTTATTTTAAAGGTATATTCACTTTGGCCGGTCGTGTGTGATCAAAAAAATGTTATACTAGGACATGACCTTCCAGGGGCATCTAGCAACCGGTGTCAATTAACTCTAAATAGTTCTATAAATGCATTAACTAATGTATGGGCTGAAGTAGAGTTGTGATTTCCAGGACATTATTTATTTATAGAGCACTATTGATTCCATGGTGCTGTACATGAGAAGGTCGTTACATAAAGAATACATATACAAGTTACAGTAGACAGACTGGTACAGAGGGAAGAGGGCCCTGCTCTTGCGGGCTTACATTCTATAGGATTTTGGGGAGGAGACAATAGGTGGGGTGTAGGTTGGGCGGCAGCTCCGCACAGTGTTGGGTTGGCAGCTGTGGTGGTGAAGCAGTGGGGTTGTTGTAGATTATAGGCATTTCTGAACAGGTGAGTTTTCAACTTCCGTTTGAAGCTTGCAAGTGTAACAGTCTGACGTGTTGAGGACATGCGGTGAGATTTTGGCTGATATGCTGATACAACTTTTGTGCTTACCATAATAGTACGTTGGCTCAGCAAAAAGACTTAACAGGCTTTTTTATAAGGTGTGGTATCGATTAAGTTAAAAAAAAAAAAAATTCCCACCCTCCCTAGGTCCAGCGCTGAGTCACTGCCGTTGCTCTGATCTGTTCTGCAGACGGAGATGGGCAACAGCGGGTACTCCTGTGCTGGACATGGGGAATGTCAAATACTACACCACCACTAAGGCTGCTTTAACACTACGTTTTTTTAACATTCGTCATGAACGTTTTTTGCTGTAAAAGCGGATCCTGCTTTTACAGCAAAAAAAGCAAGCAAACTTATGTGTTATTTTGCAGGATCCTGTCACTTTAAGTTTATGGGCGGGCATTGGAGTCATGGGATCGGGAGTCAGTCGAACTGAACGTGATAGACTGGCAGCCGGCATCTGACAGCTGCGGAGGCTCGTAACCAAGATAAAGATCGGGTAACTTGCTTGGATACTCTATATTTACCTTGGTTACGAGCATCTGCAGCTGCTAGGAGCCGGGTTGCCTGCTCCCTGCACACGTAACCAACGTAAACATCGGGTAACTAAGAGAAGCGCTTTGCTTGGTTATGAGTGTCCGCAGCTCGGCGGGGGAGAGAGACAGAGAGGGAGGGGGAGAGAGGGACTGATCACCCGAGGCTGGTTTCTGGGCATGCTCAGTAGAGCAAGCAGGATCCTGTCTATCAGCATGCCAGCGTTCACATGCGTTTGCATGCAGTATAGTCAGGATCCAGCAATTTGCAGTATTTGGACGCAGCTCAAAAACGCTACAAGAGTTTTTGAAAAATGTTAAAAAAAACTGCAAGTCGCTGGAGCCTCACTATAACGCACGCAAACGCAGGTGAACGCATGTTGACGCGAGTCCATTGCAAATGCATTGAAATGAAAACGCATTTGCACTGGATCCGTTTTTGCGTTAAAAAAAAACGTTCAGGACGCATGTTAAAAAAACGTAGTGTGAAAGCAGCCTAAGATGAGCTAACCTTTGGAGAATTCGGTTCACTGGCAGCAAACAAACTGAACCTCCATAATAAGGTTTGGAAACACTGGCAGTTTGTCTCCTCACCCCCCATCATAAGCAGATCACTTCCAGGGGAGGGTGTGTGGGCATTTTCAGATTTTATTTTTGTTTGGTTGCACACTACATCTGATCATGCTATTGTTATCCCAGTGTGCGCCGTTCAAACACTGCAAGAGGCTCTCGCTGAGCTGAACACCAAGCGTACCTGAGCACAGCAATGCTCGTGCGAGTTAAGTTCGTACATAAAGCATTTGAACTCTGAACCCAAGCCCTGTTTTTTTGGGTGTTTTTTGCTGGGTGTTTTTTTGGGGAGGGGGTTGTTGAGTTGGGGTTTAGTTCGAAGACCAAACATCAGGTTCCTACTGAAGTCTGTTTTATACCTCGAGTCCAGGGTTAGATCTCAAACGTTGCTCCTATTTGTCTTCAGCATTCACACCACTTCAACAGCGCTGCCGCCAATCAGCGAGCTCAGTGGCTTGTCCCATCTACACAGGCAGTTCGTTGACATCAGCGCTGCAAACTAATAGATCGGAGCAAAAGCGCAGCCTGCGCTGGACCTAGGGAGGGTAAGAAATATACGGTATATATATATTTTTTTTTTTTTATACAGGTATCTCAAGCCTATGACTTTTTTTTTTTTTTTTTTTTTTTTTTTTTTTTTTAAATGAGAACTCCGTAGCCTCAAAGTGCTTGAAGGCTCATTTTCTGATATCCATTTGTCAGTGTGACATCCATTTTTCTAGTATGGGGAAAAAAAGGAGGTTCTCCTATCCATTGGGCATCATTCAGAAATCCATGAATCACGTACCCGTTTTATGTTTTCCATGGATAGATTCATATCCTTTTTATAGTCTATGGGGCTGTTCACGTCTGATTTTTTTTTTTTTTTTTTTTTTTTGCAGATTGAGTGGTCCACAAAAACATGATATACAGCATGTTCAGTTACCCATACAAGTCCTGGATGGCGTGCGTGTGCTGTCCGTGACTAACATTACTAATGATAAGAGAGAATTTACAATCTCTTTATTTTTCCATGTGAAACTGAATGGTAGTTTTATCTCCAGTTTTCTAACACCTTGAGAAAAGACTATAAACACTCAGATCATTATTCCCATATAAGAAAAGTCCGTCATCTGAACGAGGACATAATCCACTGTTTTCTCAGTCCGATTGATTTCAGTGAGTTTGATCTGTGACTCTTTTGCAGACACTCAGTCCAGGTTTGGACAAGTGAACATCCCCATAGACTGTAACCTGTATGTGTCGTCATGTCGTTCAGGTAGATGGATTATGCACTGTCCATACTTTGGGGCGTTGGTCACATTGACGCTGACAGAAGATTGGTGTATTTTCTCTGTCCTTTTTGGCTGGCTGTTCTGCAGCCTCCCCCAGCCTCCATTTCCAGCATATGTATGTAGCGAGTTTAACAAGTTGTGTTCTGGTTTCATATATGGTGCGGGGTGAAACATACAGGTCCTTCCCATGGTAATCTGTGTTGCCTTCAGCTCAGGTTTCCTTCCATGAACCCCAAAGCAGATGGGAGGTGGCTTTTAAGATCCATATTGTTTGGATGAAATTAGAGACTGGAAAATGCTGCAGTTCAGCTGCAGGTATTGCTAACTCCTCGGAGAATGGTTACGTATTTGTGTATGGAGGCTTTTCCCATCCCTTGGGTTTCCTAGACTGCTTTTTATAATCGCTCTGGCAGGCAACAGCATGTTATTTTCATTCTCTGCTGTCCAAACAGCTAAATAATGGGCACAATCTCTTCTTTCTTCTCCAAACAGAACTCCCCTTGTGTTTTGATTGCCGCTCGCCATGCCAGCTCTTCCACGGTAAGCTCTAGGTCTTTTGTTTCCTTGTTGGGTTGATCTTGGGTACATTAATGTGATTGGTAACTCTCACTTGACTAACGTCCAGGATTTTCTGCTTATTTTCTTCTAACTTTTTGTTTTCATAAAGAACCTTAAAGATGTCCTGTCAGACCTCATCCCCAAAGAGCAAGCAAGAATCAAGAACTTTAAACAGCAACATGGGAAGACCGTCATTGGCCAAATCACCGTTGACATGGTAAGCCAGAAAAATATCCTCATAGGCTTTAATTTGGGCTACTGGATGCCTTGTAATACTATACATGCAGACCCACTGGGGCAGACTTATTAGTTTTTTATTTTTTGGCTAACAACATCTTTGGTGCAAAACTTTAGAAGGAGCCCATCTTCAGGTTTTCCATTAATAATCTGCTGCCAACACATAGTATGCATCTTAATTAATGTTCCTTCACCCCTTTAATATCCAAACAGTAGCACAGCATACCTTTTTGAAAGGGTTTGTTTGGGATGTGCATTAAAGCACCACTCCAGCAGTTGTTTTTTGTTATTTAGCACTGTAGTGGTGCTGTAAATGTAAGTTCCCTGTTTTATTACGCACCTTCTGCCATCTTCATCTGTTTCCAGTGTTGTTCCGGTCAGTCTCCGGTGATCTGTGACCTGCCGACAGCTGCAGTGTTTCATGGAGCGCCGGAGGTTACAACTTTATGCGATTCTGAGAGCCTCGTTCTGGGTCACACAGTTGCATTGAGCACTTGTGACTTAAATGCGTTTTCCCATGAGCAAAGTTAATTTTAATCAATAGATCTTGGAATAATAACTTCCTCACTTGGATGTGCTTAAAAAAAAAACAAAAAAGTTCATGTGCAGCGATAATCTTATTAATGTGCCCCTGTACTGTGTAATGGCCATGTCTGACCGTACAGGGACATGGTCTGGTCTTACCACAGCTCCTGGTCCGGGGAGGAAGCAAAAGTGTATACAGACATTACAGCATGGAATCACAAATTTATGTTTAAGAAAGTGTTTTACCATCCTATGCTGTAATATCTGTATACTCTTTTTTTTTTTTTTTTTTTTTTTTTTTTTTTTTTTTTTTTTTTTTTTTTTGCTTTCTCCCCGGCCCAGGAGATGTTATGATCAGACCATGTCCCTGTATGGTCAGACACGGCTATTACACAGCACATAGCGGGGGCACATGTATAAGATTATCTCTTTCAGAGGAGAAGATTGCACTTTACGCAGATGACGCCCTATTATTTTTAGCAGAAGCCTCGTCATCCCTGATAATGGCGATGGATGTTATGGTGAGTTTGGCCTTTACTCGGGACTGGTGATTAACTGGAAGAAGTCGACGCTGATTTCGGTAGATGGGAATGGAGAAAATGAGCACATTTATACTAGGTCTGGGTTAAAAGTAGTTTCGGAGTTTAAATACCTTGGCATTAATATAACTGGCATACTATGAAGAAAAAGACATGGATCGCACATCCCAAAAATACAATGATCTAAAGCCGCTAGGCAAAAAATTATTAAATGGAACATGAGGTTGTTTTGTTACCATTCTGATCAGATTGTATTAAGCCCACTGCCACGTCACGGCAAACCTCTTGAGTGGGTCCCTAACCTGACCTTTTTGTGCGGCACTGTGCACTGACCACCGCCGCAGCGACAAAGCGCCAGCAGGTCTGGGTTAAAAGTAGTTTCGGAGTTTAAATACCTTGGCATTAACCCCTTCACGACCTTGGACGGATCTATCCGTCCAGGATCGTGTCCCGTTAAGCCCCGCCCCCTGCCGCGGGCAGGCGGCGTGGATCGGCACACATATCAGCTGTTTTCAACAGCTGACGTGTGCCTGCTAGCCGCGGGTGGAATCGCTTCCACCCGCGGCCATTAACCCCTTAAATCTTGCTGCCAAAGTCTGGCAGCAAGATTTAAATGCGCGCGGCCATGTTTGTTACTTACCGCCGCCCCCACCGGAAGTCACGTGTGTTATCACGTGACTATCGGTGGTTGCCATCGTAGCACAGGGTCATGTGATGACGCCTGCTGCTATGATCTTTCACTTTCATTTTCCCTCGGCCGAGAGCAGAGGGAAAACCAAAGTGAGTGAATCTGCTGATTACAGCGGTATTGCTGTGATCAGCAGATAGCGATCAGCGATCGGATTGCTGATTGCTATAGCCCCCTAGGGGGACTAGTAAAATAAAAAAAAAAGTAAAAAAAAAGTTTTAAAAAATAAAAAAAACAAAAAACCTAAAAGTTCAAATCACCCCCCTTTCCCCCCATTGAAAATTAAAGGGTTAAAAAATAAATAAATATACACATATTTGGTATCGCCGCGTTCAGAAATGCCCGATCTATCAAAATATAAAATCAATTATTCTGATTGGTAAACGGCGTAGTGGCAAAAAAATTCCAAACGCCAAAATTACGTTTTTTGGTCGCCGCAAGTTTTGCGCAAAATGCAATAACAGGCGATCAAAACGTAGCATCTGCGCAAAAATGGTACCATTATAAACGTCAGCTCGAGACGCAAAAAATAAGCCATCACTGAGCCATAGATCCCAAAAAATAAGAACTCTACGTGTTTCGGAAAATGGCGCAAAACGTGCGCCACTTTTATTGGACAAACTTGTGAATTTTTTTTAACCCCTTAGATACAAGTAAACCTATACATGTTTGGTGTCTACAAACTCGCACCGACCTGAGGCATCACACCCACACATCAGTTTTACCATATAGTGAACACCGTGAATAAAATATCCCAAAAACTATTGTACGATCCCACTTTTTTTGCAATTTTTCCGCACTTGGAATTTTTTTGCCGTTTTCCAGTACACTATATGGTAAAACTTATGATTTCATTTAAAAGTACAACTCGTCCCGCAAAAAACAAGCCCTCATATGGCAAGATTGACGGAATAATAAAAAAGTTACGGCTCTTGGAAGAAAAGGAGCAAAAAACAAAAACGCAAAAACGGAAAGTGCCCGGGGGCTGAAGGGGTTAATATAACTGGGAAAGTGGAAGATTACGAGAAACTAAACCTTGTCCTCAGTTTTAGAAAAGTTTCAATATAAGCTGAGTACATGGGTAAAATTGCCATTATTAGTGGTGGGACGTACCAATTTACTTAAAATGATTTGCATGCCACAATTACTGTGTATACTGCATAATTCCCCAGTGTGGATATCACAAAGGTATTTTTATAAAATTCATGGTCTGTTCAGGGAACTGATTTAGGGGGAAAAATCACTACGAATTAAACTACTGGGGAGGGGGGCTCGCAGCTCCGAACCCCTGGGCGTATTTTATTGCTGCCCAACTGCAACATATTAGAGGTTGGAATGACCTGGGAGGCGGTGGGATACGATTACTCTTAAAGCAATTTCTTAATTCCGGGGACTTATATGGGGGACTAGCGGCACTACAGATTGCACTTAAGGGGGAAAGTATACCAACTTTGATGTTGTTGCATAAATTGTGGGGGAAAATAAGACTCATTCAGAATCTGCACAGTATCTCACAGTTTACTTAAATTTGAGTTACCCCATGGATTTCGAACGTGTACAAATTGCAAGGATTTACTATGTGGGAAAGCAAAGGGATACGGGGATTCTCTCACATATTGGGGGAAACCGGTGAATTGAAGGAATTTGTACAGCAGGGGGAGTTTGACCTACCCCGACAGCAGTTTTATCAATACTTAGCGTTGCGACATGCGTGGTGAGCAGAGGGAGTACAGCTCGAGCAGGGGCTTCCTCAAAATAGGATTATAAATAGAATTGCTGAGGTTAAAACCTCGGGAGGCCTAATCTTAGTAATATATTTTAAGTAGTCTTAGATTCAATACCTGTAAAACACCTGTATAAGTCTAAAGGGAGGGAGTCATTGGCCCCATTTGAAAATGGCCTGTGGATGGAAATTTTAGAGAGGGTGCCGGATTTATCCCTCAGCAAGTCCCATCAGTTATCTCAACTCTTTAATACACCAAAAATATAGAACCCCAAAATTTATGTAAAATCGAGGTAATACGTTTTGTAATATATGCAAAACCCAGTGTGCGGACCTCATTCACATGATGTAGCCATTCCCCAAGCTCGACCCTTTTTGGAAAGAAATAATTGACATTATTAATAGTCTATGCAGTGGGGGTGGTCCGGTCCCCCCTAGTGTACGTGTTTGGGTACATTGAAGACCGGTGATTGGCGAATATGGCAAAAAAGCGATAGCTAGAATGCTATATATGGCTATAAAGCTAATAGCGCAGCATTGGTTGGATGACAAGATCCCCTCTATTCCGGAGTATATTAGAGTAAAGTGAATTGGCTGATTTAAATATGTAAAAAACGATATACAGTCTTTTCAGATACAGTGTCTTAAATTTTGGGCATCTTGGGTAGCCGGCTCAGGCTTTGTCTCAAGAGAACTGCAGAGATGCCAATGTATGTAAAGCGCTATGGAATCAATAGCTGCATATAAATGAGTAAATATTTTTTATTATTATTATAATATAGATTTCATTTAGGCCTCCTTTGAATGTTCTCATTCTGGTGTAAAGTGGATTTCGTTTTCTGTAATGTCGAAGAATCCATTTTACATATCTATTTAGTGATGTGATGAATGTAATGGATATCAATGCGCTTACCTCCTGTGTTGGGGTTTTCTGTAGGGGGGGGGGGTTAAAATAAAATACTGTTTTTGTTTGAAAACCTTTTAAAAAAAAAATATTGATTTAAAAAAAAAAAATTCCTGTGCGGGGAGTTTTTGTTTTTTTTTAAAAAAAAACACATCTAATTGTGGAACTTATTATTCCAAGATCTATTGATTAAAATGTACTTTATTAGTGGGAAAACCCCTTTAATATCTGACCTCTGGCCAGACAGAAGTTACGGGTACTAGATGGTGCTGCGGGACCGGAGCAGTGACAAAAATGGATGGAAATGCAAGAGTGGGCAAATATAAAAACGGGGACATTGATTTAAAGAACTACTCCAGCACTAAAAAAAAAATAAAAAAAAAAATTCTGGAGTGGTGCTTTAAGATGCAGGTAATAGTGACAACATGGTATGAAGGGAGATGCCTTCTGACAGGCTCCCTTTAACATAATGCATGCATTTGGCATATACTTTGTGGCTCTTACCTTTTTATAGGCCTCATGCGCACACTGCGGGGGTTTTTTTTCTTGCGTATTTGCCTCGTTTTTCAAGTGCATTTTTGGTTACCAAACTGCATTCATTTCCTTCCCCAGTCTGAGAGCTTCATTTTTTTCTCTGCGCACATTGCAGGTTTTTTTTTGGCTGAATCTTTGTGGTGACCACAAAGATGCAGCACGTGAATTCTTTTTTTCTTGTCCCTGCGTTCCTTGGCGTAGGGTCCCCCTATATTATGATACCCAGCACAGATAAAGCCACGGCTACAGGCCTCAGCCCCCAAGCTGTGCGCTTATGTTGGCTGTGTTATCAAAATAGGAGGAATCGCATGCAGTATATATTATATTTTATAATATATAAACATAAACTAGCGTGTTGTCCCAACCACCGTCCCCCCCCCCCCCCACCCCCCTAATTTTGATACCCAGCCAAAATAAAGCTGGGGACTGGTATTCTCAGACTGGGGAAACCCATGCTTTTTGGGCGCCACACAGCCTAAAAATAGCAGCCTGCAGCTGCCCGGAATTGCCGCATCCATTAGATGCGACAATCCCACCACTTTTCCCTGCCCTTCACAATTGCTCTGGTGCGGTGGCAATCGGGGTAATAAAGGGTTAAACTCAACCCACTGCTACCACCAAGCCTTAGATAAGTAATGGGAGATGTCTGAGATACCCTCCCCCCCCCCCCCCATTACTAATCTGTAAGTGAAGAGAAATAAATACAAACACCCAAAAAATCCTTGACATATGATACAAAAAAGCACCCTGTTTCACCATTTTATTCCAAAACACCCCTGCAGGTCTGACGTAATCCACATGAGGTCTCCCGACTGTCCTAGCTCTTCTACATCCAAATTCACAGTGCGTGTTCATGGAACATGACTGCCCGCTGTGAGCTTCAGGCAGAGACGGAGTAAGCCATGTGGTCAACGGTGACGTCACTCAGGTTCGCAGAGGCCACAGTTGGAGTTTTCCCAAGGGGACCTCAATGAACTCAGTCACTGAAGTCACCTAAGGTCAAGTTACTTGCGGTCACAGGTGGAGGGCAGTGGAAAACTCCAGCTGTGGCCTCAGCTAATCTGAGTGCTGTCACTGCTGATCACGCAGCTCTCAGTCTCTGAACACAGTGACTTTGTTTTTGTTTTTACATTAACTTGGTATTAAAAGGGTAATTTTAACAAAGATTTTTTGTTTGACACGGGGGAGTCAGCCCGCCACATCCATCATAGCAAACCATTAGTGATTGCGCTCTGAGGGGGAGGCGAGGCTGATGGCACAAAACTAATGTCCTGGCAGGATCACTGCGTTTAAATGACGCTGTTGGTGATTGACGCTGGTATTTAAAAGGTTAACAGCAGTGAGCTTGTAGAGTCACTGCTGTTAAAGGCAGATGCTAGCTACTTAATATAGCCGGCATCTGCCCTATGTGATGTGGGCTCTGATTCTGTGCCTGCTCCAAAGTACCTGACACACGCCATGATGTAATGGTACTTCATGGAGCACTATGGGGTTAAATAGTAAAATGATTCTTATAATAAAGTTTTGTAATGAAGAAATGTGTCCACCTGCTTATCTGTCCTTTCTGTTCTCTAGGTATATGGAGGCATGAGAGGCATGAAAGGATTAGTGTATGAAACATCTGTACTTGATGCTGATGAGGTAAGATCTACAGACAAAGCGAGTTACCCTATTGTGCCTTATTCCTATAACTCTCAGCTCCATATTTGTTTCTAGGGCATCCGCTTCCGTGGTTACAGCATCCCGGAATGCCAAAAGCTGCTGCCCAAGGCACCAGGAGGCGAGGAGCCCATTCCTGAGGGACTTTTCTGGCTCCTGGTCACTGGGGAGGTCCCCTCACAAGAACAGGTAAGTTTCTTGTAGAAATTTTCTGTGATTAATGTGAGCGTTAGTTATGTCACAAGCCCGGTGCTGCTGTCTGTATGTGCGTTACTGCTATTTCATTGTAGCGTTTTTTTCTGATTGACAGGTTAATTGGCTCTCTAAAGAGTGGGCCAAGAGAGCTGCTCTCCCCTCACACGTCGTGACCATGTTGGACAACTTTCCCACCAATCTGCATCCCATGTCGCAGTTCAGTGCTGCAATCACCGCCCTAAACAGTGAGAGCAACTTTGCTCGGGCTTATGCTGAAGGCGTTAACAAGGCCAAGTACTGGGAGGTAAGGATCCAGCCTGACGAGGCGCAGCATGCCCGGCATCACCATGGTGTGGCCGCCGCTCACTCTGTAAAATGCTGTATGTGCGTAGTATAAATTTGTTTAGATTTTTGCTCCAATGACCCAATTGCGAAGGATGTTCTCAGCCATTCATAGTATATAATTAGTTAAAACCTAGATACTTCGTAGCATGATGGAACTACTCAAAATTCTGTGTGTACAGAAATTATGCTGAAAGCATGTGGTGTCGAGAACAACCTTTAGGGGGCAGCTTGGTGCAAACTAAATTGGGTATTCTTCAGAGACTTTTACTGAGGTTCTGAGCTTTTGTGTAAGCATGAAAAGGATAAGTTTAGATTAGAGATGTAAACCTGAGTGAGACTGACACAAATATTGGTTTTCACAAAGTTTGCTGCTTCATTTATAGATCTTTAGTCTGATATTTCTATGGTTAATGACATGGTTTGTTTTTGTTTTTTTAACTGTTATTGACAAATGCATCATTTTTGCATAAAGACGCAATATTTGCAGTATTGATCCTTATTTTTCAAGACGTCTTCAATTTGTCCTGAGATGCTGGATATCCGCTTCTGGGCCAGATCCTCGCTGTTGGTAAAGCATTGTTGTCTAATCAGTGCTTGGGGTTTATAACCATTTGAGTATTTTTGGCTGTAAACTAATATTGAATAGACTCGGGGTTCCGGGAATATTATGTTAACAGGAAGATTAAATCATTATTCCCATATAGAAATTTTCTTTATTTGGTATAAAATATCACACCACCAGTGTATAATATATAAATAGTGACCAAGGGGGTCAATTCTGTATAACAGTAGGAAATACAAGTGTATTCAATAAACACAGTAATCGAATTACCGTATTTTTCGCTTTATAAGACGCACCGGATTATAAGACGCACCCCAAATTTAGACACAAAAAAAGGTAAGAAAAATGGGGTCCGTCTTATACTCCGGTGTTCTCTTACCTTAGGGTGGCAGCAGTGGTGGTGAAGCGGGGTCACAGGAGGCACAGGTTGTGCTGGCAGGCGCGGCGGGTCAGTGGCCGCAGGGTCCGTGGTGGCGGCAGCAGCAGTGGCCCGTGGTGGCGGCAGCAGCAGTGGCGGGTGAGTCGTGCAGCAGGTCGGTGCAGTGAGTGTCTGTGTCCGCGGTCCCGGTTCAAATGATGGCTCAGTGGTGGCAGCGGCGGTGACTGCTCAGTGGTGGCAGCGGCGGTGACGGCTCAGTGGTGGCGGTGACGGCTCAGTGGTGGAGCAGACCGATGTCGTGTTTTCCCAGTTTGTCCGCAGTTCCGATTCAAGTGATGTCGCCCGGAGCGGCGCATGCAGCTCTCATCCAAGGGCTCAATCTGCGCATGCGCTGACTCCCAGAGCAGCGCATGCGCAGATGGAGCTCTCATCCAAGAGCTCCATCTGCGCCCGCTCCCGGCGCCATCATTTGATAGTGGGACCGGCGGACAAACTGGGTAACTTGCTGCACAGCTGCCTGCCCTGCACGCACAGAGTGGCAGCCAGCAGGCTGCCCGCCCACCCTGCATGCAAGCGGCCGGGTACCTGTGCTTGCGTGCGGGCGGCAGCCAGGTGCCTGTGTGAGGGCGGCAGCCGTCTGCTGCCCGCACGGGCATCCGACCGCCGGCCGCACACAGCGCCCGGCCACACACAGCGTCCGGCCGCACACAGCCACGGGTACCCGGCTGCCACTGCACGCAAGCACAGGTACCCGGCCGCTTGCACGCAGCCACAGGCACCCGGCCGCCCGATCGCCGCACAGACAGGACCCCCAGGTACCGCTATATTAGGATTATAAGACGCACCCCCCATTTTCCTCCTAAATTTTTGGGAGGAAAAGTGTGTCTTTATAAAGCCAAAAATACGGTATATCGTGAGGTTCACATAGAAGGATCACACAAATAGCCAAACTTAGCTTGAGGACTGTAATTGATGTGTTCAGGCAACGCCATGTAATGGAAATTGATTAAAATAGTGCAGTCCAAAGGGATCCAAGTAGCTATAGAAGTCCAGGCAGCTATACACTGGTACTGTCCAGGTGTACTTTTTAGCAAGGTGAACCATCAGCCATCATAGATATCATATCAAGTCTCCCCCTCGACGCGTTTCCCCCACATAAAAAATGTGGTTCATCAGGAGGCTATACGGTAAATACAGTCTATCAGAGATCACATAAATAGATGTAATACAAACAAAGTAATCCACAGTTAGATCTACAACTCATGTGGCATGAAGGTGAAGGAACAAAACAATAGAGTACTTGCCCGTGTAGGTATGATGTCAGATATGCAGGTCCATAAATAGTATTGAGTATTTTTGGCCACCTGCTTTTTCAGGATTGACCACAGATTTGTAAAGGGAATCGGTCAGTGGGTTTTTGCTATTCCAATCTCACAGCACCATAAGGTAGGGATAGAGACCCTGACTCCACTTAGTTTACTGGGTGCGCTGCAGTGCTCCGAAGTTGTGGTGTATAACTCTGCTCACACCACAGCTTTCTGTGTCCTTTGAGTAGTGACAGAGCTGCTAATTATTGGTGGGGTTGGACTAGGATGTACAAGGCCAGATGTCCTATAGTGATCTCTTGCTGATTAAAACACTGATTGTATTGGAACCGCAAAATATTCCAGTGAGAGTTAACTGCAATCAGGGTGTCTGTTCCTACAAAATACTGCTCTCCAAATACATAGCAAGAACCTGCTGACAAATTCCCTTTTAATGAGATTAAGGCTCTGTGCCCACAGGACTCTGTACCTGCGGATTTCGCCGCGGAAAACCTGCAGATTTATCTGGATTTTCTAGCTAAATCCGCAGGTTTTAGCAAGTACACACTCCCCATGTTATCCTATGGGACATGGGGAGTGCTGTGCCCATGCTGCAGTATGTACGGATGCAGAATATGCTGCGGATGGCCCGCAGCCGCACATACTGCATGTCAATTATTCCTGCAGAAATCCTGCCTCTCCACTATGGAGATAGGGGCTGGGACTTCCGCAGGTAAGTCGCACAAATATATGCAGGTTTACCGCAGATATTTCGCTGGATGGATAGCCGCAGGTACATTGTCCCATGGGCACATAGCCTAAGGGGCGTTTCCAGGCCATAGACTCAAATTTTCAATGTTTTTGTTCACCGAACCACTTGTTTATCACTTTTGCCTTGAGACATGGTCTCCATCATGCTGGAAAAAGCATTGTTCATCATCCAATTGCTCCTGGATCGTTGGGAGAAATTGCTCTTAGAGCATGTTTATGTAACGTGGCGCGGGGTGGTAGTCGTGGGTGAGGCAATCGTCTGCTACATGAAAATAGAGGTCCTGGCTGGGTGTGTGGTGTTTCACTCCGGAGGCTATATGCATTGGCTGGCCATATGTTGCCTGTTGTTTTGGCCGGCCAGGACCAGATGGTACAGTTCATTGAGGGAGACCACAAGTTCATAAAAAAACGTAGTTTTACTGAACATTAACATGGTATCAACAACGTACATAAGATGGCGGATACAAATCTTCTTGCACATTTCAATATCACAGAGGATCATTAAGCACATTCCTCACTTTAGTTGTTCCAACCTTCATAAGTCCTTTTCTTCCTTTCACTACTCAGCCTAGTGCTACATCCTTGGAAGTCAGTGTCCTCCTCAAGCAGCTCCACGTCTTCTCCCTTCTAGAGGGGTATCGCTAATATGGCTGGACTGAGCTATAAGCTGCTGAAGACATCCCAGGGACTCTCGCTTAAGACACTCCCTTCGTTCCTTATCCTGCTGTGTCTTGCACCAGGACCCGTCTCTCTGTCACTCGTTCGTTTGGTCAGTGCACTGACCCGGCTCCACTAGATCACTCTGTGCCACGGTAATCTCCTTCCCTTTCTCAGTTGTTCCCTCTTTTCCTCGGTCACATTATTCTGTTCAGGACACCCACGTCATGCGGCTCCTGCTCCTCAGATCTGAGGTCTGCTCCTGTCACAGGCTGGGCTCTAACTGACGTTTCCACAGCAACCGTTTCTCTCCCTCAGCAGTAGCTCTTTTTCTATTGGCTAATCCTAGAATCCCAACTCACCTGTCTGTCACCGGGCAGATTTAACTTTTCAGCTGCATACATATAACACTAATAACACCTTATTATACATTATATACTACATAGTACACCTTATACCTATACACATACTGTACATTACATCTTCAATATTGCTACCCTTCTACCTAGTAACATTCTCTACTCTGCTACATCTTATACATTACAATACCTTACACTATACATTTATAGATAACATTACTTTATATCTTATCACATGTATATATTTAAGAACACATTTGGTGTCTTCAGGGGTAGGAACTCTACCACCATCTTACATTCCTCCCTTCTTGAACATGGCCGTCCCCAACCATGTCTGGACCTGTAAGACACCAAACAGGGCTACATATACGCTTAAAATGACACTCTCCATTCCCGATACTGAAGAGGTCCTCCCCTCTTTTGGATCGGTACGACCCTAGTCCCACTGGATTGGGACCCTGGAACAAGTGGTCAAGTTTTTAAAGTAGGCCATAGTAGTGTTCACCCATCCTAGCACAAGATGAGGGCACAATCTTTAAACATTTAACAATAGCCCAAAAATCCCAAGGGCTCACAAGTTGCACTCCTTCCTTGAAACTTCAAAACGGCACAAAGTCTCAAACTATGGACTAGGCAGGCACATTGAGTCATCTGTTTCCTCTCCTCCTGCCCCTTAACAGTCCACCTGTCATCACCCTGAGGAGAGTGACAGGCTTCCACCCTACTTTCCCCAAACATTGGCAAAGTCCATGGGGGTAGAGTCCATAGTGGACTGAGCAGAGCCCATATCAGGGGCTGGTTGAATTCATGAGGGCAATAGGGACAGAGTCCAGGCTGGAAAGGCAAAGTCCTTGGGGAAGGGTGTAGAATCCACTCACAGCACACAGTCCTTGAATCCAGCAGTGGAGTAAACGGGAAAAACAAACCAAACTTTCAGGCATCTATGGCCAACAAGAGTCCTGGATTTTTGTGCCTCCGACTCAGGGCACAACGAGTGCAATATGGACCTCAATATACCGACTCCTTCTTCTAGGGTGGTGCTTATTTTGGCTCAGCTGCCCGTTTCTTTTGAGTTGCCGTCCTTTCTCCATCAGCTTTCTGTGGTAGGCGAGGGTCTCTCCTTCCATCGTGCCCTCCAGGAGTGGGTACTGTTCAACACAGGCTGGCATCTCCAGGCATGGTTCCTCCTCCTGCAGGTATAGCGTTTGGATGGCTCCATGGACCTTGGCACATTTTCACTTTCTTGCCACCCATGATGGGCGGGTCTTTTTTAAACTTGTGCCATTGTCCGCCATCTTAGTGCCTATGCCTGGCTTCATTTTTGACCGCAGAATGGTTGCAGTTTTAACAGTGGATCGAGCCTTCTCCGCTTCATGCTGGTTTTCATGAATCAAGGCCTGATCCTGCAGACTATGCAAAGTGTAACGTGGCGCGGGGTGATAGTTGTGGGTGAGGCAATCATCTGCTGCACCCCGGCACGCTACATGAAAATAGAGGTCCTGGCTGGGTGTGTGGTGTTTCACTCCAGAGGCTATATGCATTGGCAGGCCGCATGTTGCCTGTTGTTTTGGCCGGCCAGGAATAGATGGTACAGTTCATTGAGGGAGACCACCAGTTCATAAAAAACGTAGTTTTACTGAACATTAACATGGTATCAACAACGTACATAAGATGGCGGACACAAATCTTCTTGCACGTTTCAATATCACAGAGGATCATTAAGCACATTCCTCACTTTAGTTGTTCCAACCTCCATTAGTCCTTTTCTTCCTTTCACTTCCCAGCCTAGTGCTACATCACAGTCCTTGGAAGCCAGTCTCCTCCTCAAGCAGTTCCACGTCTCCTAGAGGGATATCGCCAATATGGCTGTACTGAGCTATAAGCTGCTGAAGACTCCTCAGGGACTCTCGCTTAAGACACTCACTTCGTTCCTTGTCCTGCTCCTTCTTGCACCAGGACCCGTCTCTGTCACTCGTTCCTTCTGTCATTGCGCTGACCCGGCTCCACCAGATCACTCTGTCACGGTAATCTCCTTCCCTTTCTCAGTTGTTCCCTCTTTTCCTCGGTCACACTATTCTATGTCCTGGTCTCCCTCTCTTCAGGACACCCACATCATGTGGCTCTGCTGCTCCTCAGACCTGAGGTCTGCTCCTGTCACAGGCTGAGCCCTAACTGACGTTTTCACAGCAACCGTTTCTCTCCCTCAGCAGTAGCTCTTTCCCTATTGGCTAATCCTAGAATCCCAACTGTCACCTGTCTGTCACCGGGCAGATTTAACTTTTCAGCTGCATACATATAACACTAATAACACCTTATTAAGCATTATACATTATATACTACATATTACACCTTATACCTATACACATACTGTACATTACATCTTCAATACTGCTACCCCTCTACCTAGTAACATTCTCTACTCTGCTACATCTTATACATTACACTATACATTTCTACATAACATTACTTTATATCTTATCACATGTATATATTTAAGAACACATTTGGTGTCTTCAGGGGTAGGAACTCGACCACCATCTTACATTTATACCATTTTTTTTATTCCTGGCAGTGGTTAGACAAAATTGTGAGTGAACCACCCTCCCTTGGTTTTGAAGCCCCCCATACATGAATGGTTTACTTTTAGCAGATACAGGACTCATGATAAGTCTCACCTTTTCTTCTTTGAGCAATCGTTCTTCCAGATGTCCCAAGTAGTCTAAGGCTTTGTGCGCACATAACTTCTGAAATTTCTGCAGCGTTTTGACAGCACATGTGCGCTTCAAATCGCTGCAGAAACACTGCGTAATGGCTGCAGTGTTTCAGCAGAATTCATGCGCTATGGATGCTGCCTCCACCATAGACAGTGGGAGCTGCATCCAAAGTGCACTAATTGACATGCTGCATTTTAGTATGCACGGATTTGGGTCAAAATGTTGGCATACAAATCGCTGAGTTCAAAAAAGCAACGTGCGCACGTATCATGCACATTCATAGATTGTGCAGGGGACGCATGCATTTACGCTGCAGTGCAATACACAGCGTAAATGCGTGCAATGACGCAATGTGCGCACGAGACCTAAGGAAGCTTAATCAGTCAAAATACATTTCACCCCAGTCCCCCATACTTCCTGCCACATAACTTTTATCTCACAAAGCTCTCTTCAGATTGCTTGAGACATCTGGAAGAATGCAGAAGTCAGTAAGGTTCTATACTGTAAATCCTGAGTCTTTCCATAATATTGATGTATTTGTCACAGTATAAAAACCTATGAAGTGCTTAACATTGTATTTTAGAACCATGGAAACGTCTGACTAAAAGATCTAAAAACAGAAAAACAAAATCAAAACTTATCCATGATTGTAGTTTGCAGAACAAGTGTCCTGTAATTGGATTACACCTAAAACAAGTTCAGTTTGGAAAAATTCACTTGGTGAAACCTGATAATGAAATATTGTCAGACACATAGATGCCGTCAGAGGGCTAATTTGAGGACACTAGGAAGTGCCTATTGCACTGAATTCACTAGCCATGCTCCAGGGGGCTGCATGCTGATTCTTGTACCATCTGAAATGGCCACGTAGGTAAAGACCCTATACACATTAGACTAACAGCCGAACACATTGATATTGGCAGGTTATGCTGACAGTCTTTCGGGTCCTCTGACAAAGGATTGTCAGGGAAAATAAGGATCCAGCATGTCTGATTTCGGACTCTCTAAGGCTATGTGCGCACTAGGCGTTTTTACCCGCGGACTTACCCGCGGTTTTGCTGCGGAAATTTCTTGAGAAATGTTTGAAATCTTTGTGTAGACATTTCCCAGCAAAACCTATGAGAAAAAAAAATAGCTGTGTGCACGCTGCGTTTTTTTTCTCAAGAAAATTCTTTGAAGATTTTCTTGAGAAAATTTCTTGAGAAAATGTGCATGTCACTTTTTTTCCGCAGGTACCTGCGGTATACCCCCAGTATTTCACTCCATTCACTGTAATGTAATCGCGAAATTCCGGGGGTATGCCGCAGGTAGCAAATGATGTGCAGTATACCCTCGGTATAGCCGCGATTTACCTGCAGTAATGTTCATCGCTGCCTGCGGTTTTGCAGGAAGTGATGTCATTATGACAGAAGGTGAAGCGGAGCAGAGTAAACACAGACGTCACACTCCCTGGACGCCGCACAGAAGCACTTCCGTGTGACCTCCAGGTGTCCGTGCAGTCTGTGTCCCGCTCCGGCTCCGCGGCTGCCTGCTCTGCAGTGTCAGTGTCTGCCCGCAGTATCAGCAGCTTGTCACACTGCAGCGCAGGCAGACACTGACACACAGCAGTGCGTGCAGCCGCGGGGATGACTGGCGCTGCTGTCAGGAGGTGAGATGAGATCATTACCTGCTGTGACTATCTCCTGCCTCCTGACGTCACCACTGTCACTGCCGTCTATGCCCGTCTCACGAGCGTCCCGAGACTGTCACTAGCGGTGACGTCACGGGCTCTCGCGATACTGCTGACAACGTGGCGGGCATAGAAGGCCGTGACAGCGCTGATGGCAGGACTGCAGGAGATCATCACAGCAGGTAATGATCTTATCTCACCTCCTGACAGCAGCGCTCGTCATCCCCTACAGTGACCTGGGCTGACCTATTGATGTTAGCTCAGGTCACTGCATTACTCTCCCAGCCAATGGGGAACCTTCTGTTCTTCACTTACTGGGACAGTGACTATGGTATGGTGGGACCCCTTCCCTTATTGGATTACACCAGACCCGGATTTGATTGTTCTTGTCAATAAATTGGTGAAAGAGGGAATGTGGGGAGTGTTTTTTTTTTCAAATAAAACTTTTTTTTGTCTTTTTTTTTTTTTTTATTTCTTACTGACTGGGTTGGTGATGTCAGGTATCTGATAGACGCGTGACATCACTAACCCTAGGGCTTGATGCCAGGTGACATTACACATCTGGCATCAACCCCATATATTACCCCGTTTGCCACCGCAACAGGATAAGTTAGGGCGAAACGCCAGGATTGGCACATCTAATGGATGCGCCACTTCTGGGGCGGCTGCAGCCTGCTATTTTTAGGCTGGGGAGTGTCCAATAACAGTGGACCTCCCTAGTCTGAGAATATCAGACCCCAGCTGTCTGCTTTACCTTGGCTGGTGATCCAATTTGGGGGGGACCCCACGTTTTTTGTTTTAAATTATTTATTTAACGTAAAATAACAGCGTGGGGTGCCCTCTGTTTTGGATTACCAGCCAAGGTGAAGCTGCCAGCTGTGGTTTGCAGGCTGCAGCCGTCTGCTATACCCTAGCTGGCTACAAAAGATGGGGGGGACCTCACGTCATTTTTTTTTTTTTTAATTTATTTTTTGGCTAAATACAAGGCTAGGCACCCTTTAGTGCCACATGAAAGTCACTAAAGGGTGCCAGCTTAGAATATGCAGGGGGGTGGGACATTATATAGGTCTTTCTCATCTATTATCTATCTATTCATCTATCCATCTTTCCCTCTATCCATTATCTGTGTATCGATTATCTATTGATTATCTATATTATTTATTGCAGTTCAGCATAAAAAAACCGCAGGGACCAACCTGCGGAAAAACCGCGGCAAAAACGCATGCGTTTTTCCCGCGGTTTTGGTGCGTTTTTTTTTTACCGCAGGTGTAGTAATCTTCAACTCCCGGAAGTTTCTCAAGAAATTTTCTTGAGAAAAATCACTTTTCTAGTGCGCACATAGCCTAAGACAGGGGTCTCAAACTTGGCTGGGTGTATGAGCCGCACATAAAAAAATCAATTGGGGGGGTGTCACATTGCTGGACAAAGTGACACTTTTATCGGTATCATATAATTATATATATATATATATATATATATATATATATATATAATCACCTTCCCCCCCCGTATATTCGGATTATAAGACGCACCCCCCTACTTTCCCCCAAAATTTGGGGTAACAAAAGTGCGTCTTATAAAGTGAAAAATATGGTATATCTCATATATTTATCTATAGATACAGATAGATATCTCTATATATAATCCCATTTTTGGTGCTAAAAAAATGTTAAATGCTTTATTTCCTTTTTACATTATATCTTTCTTGTAAGTGATATAGTTTTACAAATGGCAGCATATAGTAATTTTGGCCAACCTCTTTTAGTAATGTCCCCCATCTTGTTCCATATTTTGTAGTACTGTGCCCATGCTCAGGTGGGGGAGCAAAAACCTGGTGACAGATTCCCTTTAATGTGACGGCTTTGTGGCTGTATTCTTTCATCTGTTTAAAGCCACCGTTCCAGCTTCAATGCTGCGCTAAGAATCAGTGGCATATTTGATGTCTGATGATTGGGAAATTAGATCCGCTGCCTCGTCAGAAATGACTGCCTTAAGGCTGCTTTACACCTTACGATATCACATACGATATCGTATGCGATGTGACCCGCCCCCATCGTAGGTGAGGCACGTTCAATTTGTTGACCGTGTCGCACAAACTATTATTTCCCGTCACACGTACTTACCCTTCCATACGACCTCAATGTGGGCGGCGAACAACCACTTCCTGGAGTGGGAGGGACGTTCAGCGTCACAGCGACGTCACGCGGCAGGCGGCCAATAGAAGCGGAGGGGTGGAGATGAGCGGGACGTAAACATCCCGCCCACCTCCTTCCTTCCGCATTCCTGGCGGGAGCCGCGGGACACAGGTAAGATCTGTTCATCGTTCCTGGGGTGTCACACACTGCGATGTGTGGTACCTCGGGAACATTGAACAACCCGACGTACAATTTTAAGGAAATGAACGACGTGTATGTGATGAACGGGTTTATGTTCAATCGCACGTAGCTGTCACACGCTACAACACCACTAACTATGCCGGATGTGCGTCACTTACGACGTGACCCCGCCGACACATCGTTAGATTTGTTGTAGCGCGTAAAGCCCGCTCTAAAGGGACTCTCAGCACAGAATGATTGTTCAATCCAAGTACAGGCGCTCGGTGCATCATGGCGGGCCAAGCATTTATACCATCTTCCCACCTGCTTGTTTTCCCTCTCTCTACTCTCCCCTCTTCTGACAGCTCTGGCTTCATAGAGCCAGACAAGGGAGTAGCTAGATGGAAAACAAGCAGGTGGGAAGGTGTATATGTGATTAGCCCTGCCATGATGCACAGAGCGCCTGTACTTTGTCAGCTCAGAATGACTTTTCCTTTTAATTCCAGTGTGAAATCCCAGCCACAATAATGTTGAGACCCTTTTCTTAAACTTCTCCACACCCCACACTGTAGATGATAGTAGATGATGCAGTTAGGGCTACATTCGCACGCTGCGTTTTTGGCTGCAGTTTTGTTGTCAGAACTTTGACATTTGACTTCCCAGCAAAGCCTATGAGAAGTCAGATTTTCTATGCGCACATTGCAGTTTATTTGTCCGCGTTTTATTTGCCAAATGTTTGTGACAAAAAAAATGCAGCATGTGCATTATTCCTGCGTTTTTGTCAACATTTGTCACAAAAACGCATGTTGTGAAAAACTCAGCAAAAACGTTGCTACAATTGCATTTTTTGTGACCTTTCCAGGCTCTCTGACAACGTGCTGTTTTGGCTGCCGTTTGTGAACACAAAAAGATGCAGCATGCGCATGTAGCCTTAGGCTATGTGCCCACGCTGCGGAAAATGCGCGGATTTTGCCGCGGATTTCTCGCGGAAAAGCCGCGGATTTTCCGAAAATCTGCAGCACAGCTACTCCCCAGCCATTTCTATGGCATTTGGGAAAATGCTGTGCCCACGCTGCGGATTTTTCCGCAGTGGAAATCGTGCGGATTTCCGTGCGGAAAAATCTGCAGCATGTCAATTATTGTAGCGGATTTCTCCGCAGGGTCCCATATACTTGCCTGCCTTGATAGAGACCCGAGTCACTTTCTCTGTCCGGTGTAGCGGCAGCGGTAGCAGCGCGGTGGATCCAGCCAGGTACAGGAAGGAAGAGGTGGGCGGAGCCTGCACGAGCTCCGGTCATGTGACAGCCGGAGCTAGTTCAGGCCCGCCCACCTCCAGCTCAGTGAACCAGACGCTGCCTGACAGTGACCCGGCCGCCGGAAAGCGAGGTGCTGCATGATGGAGGTAAGTATAAACTTCCCCGATCACGGCAGCACTTGTTCTGCATTGAGGATGCAATGCCAAAGCCATGGCACTGTATCCTCAATGCAGCATATCCGCACGACATTCCGCAGCATGGAAACAGACAAAAGTTGTGGTGCTGTTTCCTGGGAGCACCTGCGGAATGTCGTGCGGATATATCCGCAGGACAGTTTCCCCGTGGGCACATAGCCTTAGAGTAAATGCATACTTGCATTTAGAAAACATGAAGCATAATACAGCAGCAGCGCAGTAGATGCAGCAATCCCACGTTTTACTGATTGTGGATTTGCAGTGATGTGCCACTTACATCTGCAGCTATTTTGCTATGTGAACATTTACCATTAGTCGTCACTTTGCAGATTTATTTGCAGAAATTCTATTTTCTTCGAGAGCATCTGTCTTTGCCCCATTCATCTGACCAGGGATAAAGAAATCATCCGAGTAACATTTCTAGGGCTGATTTTCAGATGGATACATGTTTTTACATTCCCTTTGCTTCATGTTAGTATATAAATATGGCTTTTTTTCCTTTCGATATAACCTGTGCATTTTTACTCCACAAGGTCACACTTGTAGAAGGTGATGGAAGGACACACTAGTTATGTTTATGAAGGAGGTGCTTAAGTTTCCATGAGTGTCTCCTCTCCACCCATCAATGTCCTTGGCTTTGTGACAGATCTGTCATACATTTACACAGAGAGCTGTGGTGTTGGGACACTAGCACGCTAGTAGAATAGGTGGAGATCCCGGAGCGCAGCTTGCTTTGGCTTCTTGTTCTGTAAACCCTTTGTTAAGGTGATCCAGCCTCTGGGGCTCATGTGACTTCTCAATGTCCTTGGAGTCTGCGGTAGATCCCTCCCATCAGCTTTTATGTGCACGCTCCATACCGGGTATGCAGAGTATTTAATGTATGCTCTGGGCATGAGGACTGACGTACTTTGTGCTGGACTCATTGACACTGTTCTATAAAGGACACATGGAAACTTCTCTGGAAATCTGGGATAAATATGCTGCCTGTGTTCAGGAAGAAGACAGCTTGTTCCAGTCAGTGTCTTCTCCATCTCACTGTATAAATGGTTACTATTGCATAGACAACAACTAGTTAATTTTTAATGTAATGATTGCTGCAGTGCAAACCTGAACCCACCTCTAAGGGTAAATGCACACGTAGTGGATTTGATGTGCAGATTTTCTGCAGCATTACTGCTCTGTTTCTGCAGCAAAAGCACAGGGAGAGGTCTGCCAGGAATTTCACATAAAGAAACGGTAACGTGGGATAACACATCAAAAGCAGACGTGTATTAAAGGGAACCTGTCAGCAGAAATTTCGCCCAAAACCTAAAAGATTCCCCTTCTGCAGCTCCTGGGCTGCATTCTAGCAAGGTTCCTGTTATTGTGCCCCCTGTGAGACCAAAATAAAGACTTTATAAAGTCTTACCTTTTTGTATGGCAATCTTTTTTATAGTAACGGGGGCGGGCTTTGTGGCGTCCGTTATTCTGCCTCCTGGACTTTTATGCCATCCCCCATCGCTCCTTTCCATACCCGATGACGCCGCCCAGTGCTCCAGCGGTCCCCGCACATGCCCAGTGCCAGTCTCACGGGACTAAGAACAGTATGACCGCTGGTGACGTGTTGCGCAGGCAAAAGATTATGGGCGCCGCTGAGATTGTCATCAGCAAGTACCCGCCCATAATCTTGTGCCTGCGCAACACGTCACCAGCGGTCACACTGTGCTCCCGTGAGACTGGCACTGAGCATGCGTGGGGACCTCTGGAGCACTGGGCAACGTCATCAGGTATGGAAAGGAGCGATGGGGGACGGCATAAAAAACCAGGAGAGAGAATAACGGACGCCGAAAGCCCGCCCCCGTGACTATAAAAAAAGATTGCCATACAAAAAGGTAAGACTTTATAAAGTCTGTATTTTGGTCTCACAGGGGGCACAATAACAGGAACCTTGCTAGAATGCAGCCCAGCAGCTGCAGAGGGTGAATCTTTTAGGTTTTGGGTGAAATTTCTGCTGACAGGTTCCTTTTAACTGCTGCTTGCAAAAATGCAGATTAATAATCCCATTGCTGGATGGGAATTTCTCAAGAGAACCTATCAGTAGGCTTTAGCACTATAAAGTAAATACATGGCCATAATGGCACTGTGCTGCTGATTAAATGGACACCTGCAGAGAAGGGTCCGTGCATCAGGGTGGGACTTTGGGGTAGGGTCTTTTTGACTGCACCCTTTTGTTTCCTCTATAGGTCACTGATTGTTCAGTGACCTGCCTCCTTTTTGTTAATTCCACACGGCTACCATGATTGCAGTGGGCAGCGCGTGCGAAGTGTGATTCTACAGGAGGTCTTCAATAAAATGGTGACGCATGCGGAGACTGAGATTTCAGCAAATTACCTCTCCATTAAGCAGAAAACATAATTCGTTGTTAATCAGTTTTTTTGATCAGTTTTTGTGTGTTTGTTGTCAGTTTTACTGTTTTGTTATGTTAATCGCTCATAGCACATGGATTGTGTGCGACACTGACTGTGAGTTTCAGGGACCTGTAGATTTGTATCTGTAATTTTTATCTGTGACGTGCATCAATTACACATGTATTATATCTGGACATTGGATTTCTGTGCTGCTGTATCTGTTGCCTATTTAACCTTCATCTAGATGCAGTGATGATTTGTAGCAGGCCTTAGTATAATAGAGAAAAAGGAGCCAGCATGATCTGAAATTGGCATGCATCATATAAAAAGTGAAAATTCACAGATTTATTCCAACTGTACTATAATAAAAAAAAAAAAATTAGATTTTTAGCAAATAATTGATCAATTTTTTGAGCCACCCCTGCCAACGTCACGGCAAATCTCAATAGGGGGGTCCTACTCTATATTCTGTATTTCATGTGCCATGCGGCCTCCTAGATAAAGTTAAAAGCAGAACCATAATGGAGCACACATACCTGTAACCTGTATATCATAGCCGCTTCTATGTTGCAAAAGAGGCAATTGTGGATAGAGACCAGCCCAGGTCCCAGCATGTGGAGCAAGCTCTACACATACCAGGACTATATCAGAACTGACCCTCCCAGTGCTAGACAGCAACCATTGATAAAGGCGGACCAGATCCAAGAATGGTGCTTAATTAGCATTGCCTGTGGAAAGGGGTGAGGTAACCCAGGTTACTGGGAGGGTCAGTTCTGATATAGTGCTGGTATGTGTAGAGCTTGCTCCACATGCTGGGACCTGGGCTGGTCTCTATCCACAATTGCCTCTTTTGCAACATAGAAGCGGTTATGATATACAGGTTACAGGTATGTGTGCTCCATTATGGTTCTGCTTTTAACTTTATCTAGGAGGCCGCATGGCACATGAAATACAGAATATAGAGTAGGACCCCCCTATTGAGATTTGCCGTGACGTTGGCAGGGGTGGCTCAAAGAATTGATCAATTATATTTGCTAAAAATCTCATTTATATTACAGTACAGTTGGAATAAATCTGTGAGTTTGCACTTTTTTTATGATGCATGCCATTTTCAGATCGTGCTGGCTCCCCCCTCTCTCAGCCTTAGTATAATGTAGACCTTTGTATGCCCCAGCAATGTCTCTCCTAGCTGTGACCTCTATAGTGCACACAGGTACACGACAGTAAGGTCTACGATTTACCAATTACATTGCATCACTTATTGTTTTCGATGGTTATGTGAACAGTATTAGACCAAATGCTTGTGCTGCCCGAACAATTAGGCATGCTAAATACAACATGCCTAATCTCATTTTCCCATGTCATTGCCATCAAGAGAGTGAGTTAGAGTCCTTAGACATCAGATTTTCCGCCTATCCAGATTTTGGTTGACTTCTCCATTTGCATGGCTGTCCTTATGTCGTAGACAAGCAGTGTCATACATGTCTATTTATACATACATTTCTGTATTCTAATTATATAAACGTTTGGGTTTTTTTTTCCTTCTTTATAGTTGATCTATGAAGACTCAATGGATCTGATTGCAAAACTCCCATGCATTGCAGCCAAGATCTACCGTAACCTTTACCGAGAGGGAAGTAGCATTGGAGCCATAGATTCCAACCTGGACTGGTCTTACAATTTCACCAATATGCTGGGATACACAGACCCAGAGTTCACAGAGCTCATGAGACTCTATCTTACCATCCACAGGTACTTTGCCTTCACAGAAATTCAGATACAGATATAGCAGAGCTGCACAATGCTACAGAGCAGACGTTTTCATTTGACTTGCCGCTTAACGACCTACAAAGCTGTAAGGGTTTGTGCGCACGTTGCTTTTTACCTGCTTTTTTGCTGCTTTTTCTTCTGCGCTGTTTAACCCCTTCAGCCCCCGGGCACTTTCCGTTTTTGCGTTTTTGTTTTTTGCTCCTTTTCTTCCAAGAGCCGTAACTTTTTTATTATTCCGTCAATCTTGCCATATGAGGGCTTGTTTTTTGCGGGACGAGTTGTACTTTTAAATGAAATCATAAGTTTTACCATATAGTGTACTGGAAAACGGCAAAAAAATTCCAAGTGCGGAAAAATTGCAAAAAAAGTGGGATCGTACAATAGTTTTTGGGATATTTTATTCACGGTGTTCACTATATGGTAAAACTGATGTGTGGGTGTGATGCCTCAGGTCGGTGCGAGTTTGTAGACACCAAACATGTATAGGTTTACTTGTATCTAAGGGGTTAAAAAAAAATCACAAGTTTGTCCAATAAAAGTGGCGCACGTTTTGCGCCATTTTCCGAAACACGTAGAGTTCTTATTTTTTGGGATCTATGGCTCAGTGATGGCTTATTTTTTGCGTCTCGAGCTGACGTTTATAATGGTACCATTTTTGCGCAGATGCTACGTTTTGATCGCCTGTTATTGCATTTTGCGCAAAACTTGCGGCGACCAAAAAACGTAATTTTGGCGTTTGGAATTTTTTTGCCACTACGCCGTTTACCAATCAGAATAATTGATTTTATATTTTGATAGATCGGGCATTTCTGAACGCGGCGATACCAAATATGTGTATATTTATTTATTTTTTAACCCTTTAATTTTCAATGGGGGGAAAGGGGGGTGATTTGAACTTTTAGGTTTTTTGTTTTTTTTTTTAATTTTTTAAAACTTTTTTTTTACTTTTTTTATTTTATTTTACTAGTCCCCCTAGGGGGCTATAGCAATCAGCAATCCGATTGCTGATCGCTATCTGCTGATCACAGCTATACCGCTGTAATCAGCAGATTCAGTCACTTTCTTTCTTCCTCTGCTCCGTGCCGAGGAAGAATGAAAGTGAAACTTCGTAGCACCAGGCGTCATCACATGACCCTGTGCTACGATGGCAACCACCGAACGTCACGTGATCACTCACGTGACGTCCGGAGGGGGCGGCGGTAAGTAAAAAAGATGGCCGCGCGCATGTAGATCTCGCTGCCAGACTTTGGCAGCGAGATCTAAGGGGTTAATGTTCCGGGTGGAATGAGATTCCACTCGGAACATGTAGGCACACATGTCAGCTGTTGAAAACAGCTGATATGTGTGCCGATCCACGCCGCCTGCCCGCGGCAGGGGGCGGGGCTTAACGGGACACGATCTATGACGGATAGATCCGTCCAAGGTCGTGAAGGGGTTAATGCCAAAATGGATGTGTTCTTCTATTCAAGCAAAGTCTATGGGAATTTGGGTTTCTTGTTCACACTATGTTGTTCAAAATGCTGCCTTTTTGTGGCAGAACTTTGGTCAAAAACTCAGCTTTTCAAAGAAGCAACATGTCAATTGTTTTTGCCATTTGGGTTTTGCACTGCAAAGCTGCGTTTTTGACCAAAGTTCTGCCACAAAAAGGCAGCATTTTGAACAACATAGTGTGAACAAGAAACCCAAATTCCCATAGACTTTGCTTGAATAGAAGAACACATCCATTTTGGCATTAAACAGCGCAGAAGAAAAAGCAGCAAAAAAGCAGGTAAAAAGCAACGTGCGCACATACCCTTAGGAATGTATGCAGTAGACTCCGAAGCCAAGACTGCTTCATACCAGGCAGATGATGGCTATGTGACATAGCCAGCGATTACTATACTTTAACCACTAAAGTGCCGCTGTCAATCAGTGACATTTTATTGAGGTTGGTGCCGCTGTGCTCTAGCAACGGCTACCATCAGCCCACTGTGAGGTGATTACTGGAACCGGCGGATATCATAGTAGTGTAAATGGTATTGCTGTGATTGTACTGACCTGGACAATCATGTTACCAGGCGAATGCCATAAAAACAAAAACCCATACAGCAGATTTGCGGTGTTTTATTTCAGATTTGCCATTTTTTTTTCTCCACCTATTTTTCTCTACATTACATGGTAAAATGAATGGCGTTATTCAAGACTACAGCTTGTCCCACAAAATATCAAGCCCTCATACCTGAGGGGAAGTCTATCGAAAAAAACAGGGCTCTTGGAATAAAGAGAGGAAAAAATTCCTGTATCAATAACATGCTAAAGACGACCTCAAGTAATCAGTTTTGCTCTTTTGTTCCCGCTTTTCTGCTGAGTACTCTGTTTTTGTTGCTAATTTTATGGTTGTTACCAAAGGGTCGTGGCTTATAGCGTTTTCTGGAGGCGCTTCTGCAGTATTACCTTAGAAGCCACACCTCATTGGAAAAAAAACAACAAAAATTTGCACTAAACATTTAAAAATCAGTAGGAAAAAAGTAAACAAAAACGAACTTCTTCCAGTAATGTAAGTGGTTTCCAGAGAACTTGCGATAATCACATCTTATCACCAATGAATGAAATATGTAGTGTATCCATATTTTGGTCTTATATTAACCCCTTCATGACATTGGACGCACTGTTACATCCAAAGTCGTGTGCCTTGTTTTGACGTGGGCTCGCACGCCAAGCCTGCATCTTTAGCCGACGTGCCTCTAAAAGCCATGGGTGGAACGGAAATCCGCACACTGCACACTTTAACACTTAGTTAAATCCTGCCGTCAATCTGACAACTGCATTTAACACCCGTCACTCCCTGCTGCCATTTAGAAGCCACGTGATGTGGTCATGGGGTGCCTATGGGTTGTCATGACATCCAGAGGTTAGTTGATGACCCCTATCTGTCACGACTAACTTCTTGTGAATGCCGGCTATGAGCCGGTGTTCATAGGTAATCATTTCTGCAGTGCTGATATATGCCAACATTGATAAATTAAATTTATGCTGCCTCACTGTTATATAGAATATACTTGAAGATACTTGGCAATAAATTTGTCTATTCATGTTTGTCCTTCAGCTACAACATTGCATAATTTCTATAGTAGGATGCTCAACCTAATATTTTTCAAACTTTCCTTTCCTGGGATAAAAGCCTACAAATTTAGGTCTGGTAGGATTCACCACTAATTAAAAACAGCTTTAGAGCTCATGCACACGTTGCCGAATTTCATGCATTTACGCTCCGTATAGCACTGCAGCGTAAATGCATGCGACCTGCGTCCCCTGCACAATCTTTGAAGATTGTGCATGAGACGTCCGCACGTTGCGTTTTAGAGCGCAGCGATTTGGATGCCAAAATTTTGTTCCAAATCGCTGCGTTCTAAAAAGCAGCATGTCACTTATTCCGTGCGCTTTGAATGCAGGCCCCGCTCTGTCTATGGCAGAGGCTGCATCCAGAGTGCATGAAATCTGCTTTTTTTCTGCAGAAACACTGTATTAATTATGCAGTGTTTCTGCAGCGATTTGATGCTCGCATGTGCTGTCAAATCGCTGCAGAAATTTCTGCAGGTACACGACGCAACGTGCGCACATAGCCTTAGGTTGATGGGGAAGGATTCCTTGGTCAAAAATCACCATCTCCAATAGAATACTTCAAAGAAAGAACTGACAATACCACCCTAAGAGTATGTCCACACGTTGCGTTTTTGCTGTGAAAAATACAACTTTTTACTATTCCAGCAAAGTGAACGAGATTTCTGAAGTCTCATGCACATGCTGCTTTTTTCCTTTACAGATTTAAAACAGTTTCTGCAGCATTTCAATTCTTTCACTGTTTTTGCAGCGTTTTTCACCCGTTAAAATGAATGGGGAAAAAAAGTGTTTGGTTTTGTTTTTTTGTTTTTTTTTTTATGCAGTGGTTTTCCAGCCGAGAGACAAGTTTTTGATGTAGAAATGTCTGCAGCAAATATTTAGAGGTCATCTGAGAGAGAAAGTATTTTAATGGATATTCTTTGATAAACTATAAAGCACACATCATGCTATTGAATGTAATGATGGATCTGCTCCTCGGTGCTCCCCCTCCCTCCTGGGACATATCAGGGGGTCAGCCTACTTCTGGCTGCTGGTAATTGCCAGCCCCCTGATAGCATCTTTATCCATTCAGTCAGAGATCAGCCCCTGCCAAGCTACCAGTCATTCCATCTGTGCCTTGCTTGCTTATCACACACACCTCCCTTCTGGATATGTCATAACTAAGCTACAAATACAGGATGTGATCCACTACTGTACAAGCACAGTACAGTAAGTGCTGAGCCATATGTCAGTGCATTATGCACTACATATGCACCGATGTGTGGATTGGTGCTCTACATCTGCTCCCTGCCTGACACATGACAGTACACTTTGTACACTGTTGTGGCTTGTTCTGCAGTTAATTGCAGTCTGTATTTGCAGCTTCTTTATGACCTATCCAAAAGTGGAGCCAGAGCTATAACTGTGCATAAGTAGATGTGAGCAAGGATGGTTGACCTTAGGGAGATCAACATCCACCACTGCGGAGACACCATCACGTGTTTCTCAACGCAGTGATTCTAGAGCAATGCCCCCTGGGAAATATTCAAAGCAAGAAGGCCTGCGGAGACACCATCACGTGTTTCTCAACGCTGGCAGGAAACTAGCCAGGTCTTTCACCGGGAAGGAACAACCACGGGAAGGGCAGTCTCCAGTCAAGGAGACCACCTATGCCAAACATGGTATCCATCCACAGACAGCCGTTTCAGGGTATTTGCCCCTCATCAGTGTGGAGTAGGAATCTGGCTAGTGGGACATTGCCTAGTAAAAGACTATGTGAGCAAGGATGGTTGACCTTAGGGAGATCAACATCCACCACTGCGGAGACACCATCACGTGTTTCTCAACGCAGTGATTCTAGAGCAATTGCTTTGAATATTTCCCAGGGGGCATTGCTCTAGAATCACTGCGTTGAGAAACACGTGATGGTGTCTCCGCAGTGGTGGATGTTGATCTCCCTAAGGTCAACCATCCTTGCTCACATAGTCTTTTACTAGGCAATGTCCCACTAGCCAGATTCCTACTCCACACTGATGAGGGGCAAATACCCCGAAACGGCTGTCTGTGGATGGATACCATGTTTGGCATAGGTGGTCTCCTTGACTGGAGACTGCCCTTCCCGTGGTTGTTCCTTCCCGGTGAAAGACCTGGCTAGTTTCCTGCCAGCGTTGAGAAACACGTGATGGTGTCTCCGCAGGCCTTCTTGCTTTGAATATTTCCCAGGGGGCATTGCTCTAGAATCACTGCGTTGAGAAACACGTGATGGTGTCTCCGCAGTGGTGGATGTTGATCTCCCTAAGGTCAACCATCCTTGCTCACATAGTCTTTTACTAGGCAATGTCCCACTAGCCAGATTCCTACTCCACACTGATGAGGGGCAAATACCCCGAAACGGCTGTCTGTGGATGGATACCATGTTTGGCATAGGTGGTCTCCTTGACTGGAGACTGCCCTTCCCGTGGTTGTTCCTTCCCGGTGAAAGACCTGGCTAGTTTCCTGCCAGCGTTGAGAAACACGTGATGGTGTCTCCGCAGGCCTTCTTGCTTTGTGCATAAGTAGAGGGGTGGCCGGCAGAGTTCAGATAGATTGACTGTAGCTTGCCAGGAGCTGACGAGGTCCACTTGATCTCAGACTGGATAGAAAGAGATGTTATCAGGGGGCTAGCTGTTACTAGAATCCAGGAGCAAGCCATGCCCCCCTCTGTGATGTAATGTTCCAGGAGGGAGGAGGAGCATCAAGAAGCAGAGCCATCGTTTCTATTCAATAGCAGGTACTGTCAAATTACAAATGCTATGGATGTTATATTTATAGTTTGTGAAGCCATGGCCATCAGAATACTTAATCTCCGTGGGCTAGCCCTTTGCCGTGTGTACATAACCTGACAGAAGAAAGGTGGACGGGTTCAAGCCACTATGACTACATAATATACAAACAAAAGAATACAGCAGCACTCTGTGCAATAAAATGTATGCAAACATACACTCCTCCCATCAGCTAAGGCTGTTTTTATTTAGTGCCGTATCCTACATGCCCTTGAAATTTTAGCTTTAAGCTATATTTCATATAGCAGTATTGCAGTTTCATATTTCGGTGTTTACATACCTCTGTTTATAAAGAGGCTGCTATATTCTTCTGTTTTTAGCCATTTAGTGTCTGAGAGGCAGTTTGACTTTCTCTTATTACCTATATAGCTGATGTCAAATGGTGACGGCACACTTGTCAGCTACCACCCCGGTTTAGCTGGACTAACAGATGTTTTTCTTTTAATTCCAGTGATCATGAAGGAGGAAATGTAAGTGCACACACCAGTCACTTGGTTGGCAGTGCCCTGTCTGATCCTTACCTTTCTTTTGCTGCTGCCATGAATGGACTTGCTGGGCCTCTCCATGGATTGGCCAATCAGGTATGCATCTTATCCCACATCCACCCCAGAAGACTTTTTTTTTTGTACAGTTTTTAAAAATATTGCTTTCCTTTTTTTACTTACAGGAGGTACTAGGCTGGTTAACAAGTCTCCAGAAGGATTTGGGTGGTGAGGTATCGGATGAGCAGCTCAGGGACTACATCTGGAACACCCTGAATTCTGGCAGGGTATGTATAGGCTGCCTTACCTGTTAATATTGTAATATTGTCCATGTTGCATCTAGTTACCTATCAAATATTCTTTGACAGGTGGTACCAGGCTATGGGCACGCAGTCCTCAGAAAGACTGATCCTCGCTACACATGTCAGAGGGAATTTGCCCTAAAACATCTTCCCAATGATCCTATGTTCAAGCTGGTGGCTCAGCTCTACAAGATTGTACCTAATGTATTACTGGAGCAGGGAAAAGCCAAGAACCCCTGGCCCAATGTAGATGCTCACAGCGGTGTCCTCCTACAGGTAGGAACAAGACAAATGGGAAACTGCTTTTACTGTGCCACATTTGCTGCAGTCTCTGTCTGTGTTCTGTGCAGAGCAAATGTATAGAAGCAGATTGCTATAATGGGATAACTGGAATGACCTGGTCACTCTTTAGTGCGGCATTTTGTTTAGTGAGAGTGGCCTGTTTGTTGCAGTAGATAACTATAGTATTTTTTTTGATTATGGGGTACAATAGCCCATGGGACAATTGTTATTAGTACAGTATGAAATGTTAGGTCTATTGATAAATTAAATGTTAAGTGATATTAAGCCCTGCGGGTAGTGACAGTACACACAAGGTGCGCAGTGGTGGCGAATTATAGGGCAATGTGTATGTGATTACTTCTTCTTAATAGCCACACCGTTGTACCAAGACTGAGCGGTCATTGACAAAAGTAACCATCCTCTAACTGACTGCTGACCTGTGTGCCGCTTTGTCTCTACCCTGATGGGATTAATTAGTATAAGATGATGCCGTTTATCATTTACACTATAACATTTCACTGTTAGAATGAGTGTGATGGTATTTTCTTTTTCTTCTTTGCAGTATTATGGCATGAAGGAGATGAATTACTATACAGTCCTCTTTGGTGTGTCAAGAGCATTGGGCGTCCTATCTCAGCTTATCTGGAGCCGTGCACTTGGGTTCCCTCTGGAGAGACCTAAATCCATGAGCACAGACGGCCTGATGCAGCTAGTCGGAACAAAATCTGGTTAAAAAAGAAAAAAATGGAATACGGAAAGCTACACCCTTTCTGGGGAAGAGCCACGATAAAGACAGTACACCTTTCGTTTCAACAGACTGCTTTGCACCCATTGTCTTCTGAGCGCTGACAAGAACACACTTCTGATTATTTATGCTGAAATCTGTTCTTTTCACAACATATTCTGTTCATCATCCTTCCTGATGGAGAGATTCAGATCTCCACAAGGAACGGGTTCATGTGCTGCCGGGAGGGATCAGACGTGTGATACGGTGGTGACCTGTACCCTCCATATTACTTACTTATAACCCAGCTGTGCAGAGGTAGAGCCTTCGGGACGTATGCACGCAATGCACCTTTTCTCTGCTCCACCTATACTGTGAAAAAGCAGTGGCCTTTGCAATTGCTCTAACAGAGGGTCTCATCTTCTCAAAGGTTTTTTGATCATCACTGTATAAGCTGGTGCTGCATCCTATACTCTACACCTCTTAACATCTTTAAGGCCCCCTCAGATGGTGTTAGGGAAAGCGCGCACACAAGCTAGACACTGCTGCTACACGAATGTGCATGGGATTCATATCAGTCCTGGACCTTTGGACAACTCTGACTCCCAGCTTGGCTGCTTGGTCAGATATATATAATTTTTTTTTTTCTTCTATCAGTGAATGTTCCCTTCTGAGTCCACCAGAAAACCAAGAACTGTCTCGCAGAAATGTTTCATGCGGGGTTGTGCAGCTTTTATTCCTGGTTCTGGTCTTTTCTAAAATTAACACTTTAATTTGCTGATTTGTTGGGATTTTTTTTGTGTAGATTCCTCCTCCAGCTTCTGTCATGAATGTGGGAATGTTTGTTTAATTTTACTTTTTTTTTCTTGTGTGCGCGCTAAAAGAGAAAACCACTGTGATGGAGATAATTCAGGTCTTTAAAAAAATATTACAAAAGCTGCTTCCTTAGTTGATTCCCAGCAATCTGGTTTAAGATTACATAAGCTGCCGCCATATTTTTTTTTGCTGCTGCTAGCAATACTATTAATCCTCACTCAGACATCCGAAACACGATTTGATTGCAGACTGCATGGACTGACCGATTATCTCCCAACCTGAAATCAACAGTCTCATATAGGCTTAAAAAGCTGTCAAGTTCAGGTCAAGAAACCTATGACCAGTCCAGGCATCGAGGTCCGTACTCGTACCGTCTTTTATGGATGTCTCAATGAGGCTTTACTATGTCAATAAGAAATTTAGTGACCTGGAGAAAAAAAAGGTACAGTGCAGAAAGTGATTTGGCATTATCTAGCATTACTTTAAGCTGCTATCGTCTTTCGCGATCAAACAAACTGCAATATTCTCTCCGAAGCTGGTAAAACTAGTCTGGTAAAGACATCTTCCTCGGCAGCACTGGAAATCTCCCATAAGCATCTAGAGAAAGGGAATCAGTCAGACTTAACGATATAATACACTCCTCCACCCCCTCTAACTGTGTGATATTCCTGCCCCTCTTGTCCGTGCAGGCAGACCATGCCAGCGAATGCTGTGCAAATTACAGATGGATGTTCAGATTCACGATAGACTTAAGGTTGTTCTGTATAAAGGCAAAATAAATGTTTTTATTAACGACATGTCTGTGTTTGGCATTTTGAAGTGGTTTCCTTTTTAATAACTCATTGTATCAGTTGCAGAAAAACTGAAGTCAGGCTGACATTTGTAAAGTCATCCCATTTTTCATGCAGGAAAAAAGGAAAAAAATTCTTTAGCAATGGTGTTCATTTGCCGTACATGTTACTTTTCTTTGTCGCTCCATTGGGAGACCCAGACAATTGGGTGTATAGCTTCTGCCTCCGGAGGCCACACAAAGTATTACACTTAAAAGTGTAAACCCCTCCCCTCTGCCTATACACCCCCCCGTGCATCACGGGCTCCTCAGTTTTATTGCTTTGTGTTGAAGGAGGCACACATGCACGTAAGCTCCACAATTTAGTCAGCAGCAGCTGCTGACTTTATCGGATGGAAGAAAAGAGGGCCCATAACAGGGCCCCCGGCATGCTCCCTTCTCACCCCACTCTGGTCGGCGGTGCTGTTAAGGTTGAGGTACCCATTGCGGGTACAAAGGCTGGAGCCACATGCTGTTTTCCTTCCCCATCCCTTAGGGGCTCTGGGTGAAGTGGGATCCTAACCGGTCACCAGGCACTGGGACCGCGCTCCCTCCGCAGCCCCTGGGGGAATCTGCTGGACAGGAGACCGGGTATCGTCAGGGACAGGCCCTGCTCCTCTGAGGTACTCTGTGTCCCCTTGGGGACGGCGCATAGAGCGCCTGTGTAATGGACGCTGCAGCAGCTGCTGGGTGTGTTTGTGCGCCGGGACTACCGCGCTGACCGCGCTTGTTTTCCGGCCGCGCTTATAACTTTAGTCCCCGGCTTTTGCGGCCTAGTACCGCATACTCCCGCCCCCGGGCCTGCCAGTCAGGGGTAAGGGCGGGACGCTGCACTGGACGTCAGCGCTGAGGGCTGGAGCATACTTAGTATCCTCCTCCCCCCTCTCTGAGCACCGTGGGGCACCAAATTCCCGCACTTTCTGAGGCACTTCCACGGCCCCCTCCTCCTCTCAGAACGCTGGCAGCCATTCCTATCAGCACTTCTGACGCTGGAGAACTTCAGAGACGAGCTCCACAGCTCTGGGAGGCCCAGGCAGGGAATCTGGTGGTCACACAACCGCTGAGGGCGGTCGGTAAGCCGCACCTGTTACTAGGTGCTGGCCCCCCTGGGTGCCGAAGTGTATATTTATATGCTTATATTGTATACATTTACTCTGTACGGCCGCATTATTGCTTTTGGCTATATACCCTCACTGATTGCTCTAGAGGAGACAACAGCATGTCGTCCGCAAAAAGCAAGGGTGCCAAGGCACAGGCTTATTTTGCAACCTGTACCTCATGTGCGGCTATGCTACCTGCAGGTTCCACCTACCCTCATTGTGTGCAATGCTCGGCCCCGGTGACACTCACTCAGCAGGAGCCTCAGCCACTGGTGGGACCCTCGGCCCAGGTGGAACCTCCTGCTGCCACTGTCCAGGTGACAGGGACAGAGTTTGCAGTATTCGCTGACAAACTTTCTGAGTCTATGGATAGATGGTCTGCTAAGATACTAGAAGCTTTGCAGTCCAGACCGGTAACACAGGCCCCGGGCTCTGTTGAATCATTGCCCCCAGGCCCCCCTCGGTTGGAGCAGCAAAGTGCTCCTGGGGCGACTCATAGGTCCCACGGTGAGGACTCCGACACGGACCGCAGTCCCAGACCGGCAAAGCGGGCTCGCTGGGAGCTTCCCTCGACTTCATCACACTGTTCAGGGTCTCAGCATGAGGACTCTCTAGAGGATGAAGCGGATGTGGCAGATCAGGGCTCTGATCCTGACACTGCTCTCAACCTTGATACACCTGAGGGGGACGCCATAGTAAACGACCTTATAGCGTCCATCAATCAGGTGTTAGAACTTTCTCCTCCAGTCCCTCCGATTGAGGAGTCAGTTTCTCAGCAGGAGAAATTCCGCTTTAGGTTTCCCAAACGTACACGGAGTGCGTTTCTTGATCACTCCGACTTCAGAGATACAGTCCAGAAACACCGAGCTTTTCCGGATAAGCGCTTTACTAAGCGCCTTAATGACACACGTTACCCCTTCCCCCCTGACGTAGTCAAGGGTTGGGCTCAGTGTCCCAAGGTGGATCCTCCAGTCTCTAGACTGGCGGCTAGATCCATAGTTGCAGTGGCAGATGGTGCATCACTCAAGGATGCCACTGACAGGCAGATAGAGCTTTTGATGAAATCCATCTATGAAGCTATAGGCGCGTCCTTTGCTCCGGCATTCGCAGCCGTCTGGGCACTCCAAGCTATCTCAGCTTGTCAGTCTGAGATTAATGCAGTCACATGTGTCTCTACTCCGCAGGTTGTGTCCTTAACCTCTCAGGCGTCGGCGTTTGCGTCCTACGCCATGAATGCTGTCCTGGACTCTGCGAGCCGTACGGCGGTAGCAGCCGCCAATTCAGTTGCGGTCCGCAGGGCCATGTGGCTACGTGAATGGAAGGCAGACTCTGCTTCCAAAAAGTTCTTAACCGGTTTGCCATTTTCTGGCGACCGCCTGTTTTGACTCGTCCTTACCCCAGTCCAAACCAAACAGACCTCAACAACGGAAGGTACAATCGAGGTTTCGGTCCTTTCGGCCCTCAGCCAGGTCTCAATTCTCCTCGTCCAACAGGCCACAGAAGGGTCAGAGGAACTCCGATTCATGGCGGTCTAAGTCACGTCCTAAAAAGACCGCCGGAGGAACCGCTCCCAAAGCGGCCTCCTCATGACTTTCGGCCTCCCCAAACCGCATCCTCGGTCGGTGGCAGGCTCTCCCGCTTTTGCGACGCCTGGTTGCCACATGTCCAAGACCGATGGGTGAGAGACATTCTGTCTCACGGTTACAGGATAGAGTTCAGCTCTCGTCCTCCGACTCGTTTCTTCAGAACATCTCCGCCCCCCGAGCGAGCCGATGCTCTTCTTCAGGCGGTGAGCACTCTGAAGGCAGAAGGAGTGGTGATCCCTGTTCCCCTTCAGCAATGGGGTCACGGTTTTTACTCCAACTTGTTTGTGGTGCCAAAAAAGGACGGATCTTTCCGTCCCGTTCTGGACCTCAAACTGCTCAACAGACACGTGAAAACCAGGCGGTTCCGGATGGAATCTCTCCGCTCCGTCATCGCCTCGATGTCCCAAGGAGACTTCCTAGCATCAATCGACATCAGGGATGCTTATCTCCACGTGCCGATTGCACCAGAGCATCAGCGCTTCCTGCGTTTCGCCATTGGGGACGAACATCTTCAGTTCGTGGCACTGCCATTCGGCCTGGTGACAGCCCCACGGGTCTTCACCAAGGTCATGGCAACAGTGGTAGCAGTCCTACACTCTCAGGGACACTCGGTGATCCCTTACTTAGACGATCTTCTTGTCAAGGCCCCCTCTCGGGTGGCATGCCAACACAGCCTGAACATTGCTCTGGAGACTCTCCAGAGATTCGGGTGGATCATCAATCTCCCAAAGTCAAAATTGACACCGACCCAATCGCTGACATATCTCGGGATGGAGTTTCATACTCTCTCAGCGATAGTGAAACTTCCACTGGACAAACAGCGTTCACTACGGACAGGGGTGCAATCTCTCCTTCGAGCCCAGTCGCACCCCTTGAGGCGCCTCATGCACTTCCTAGGGAAGATGGTGGCAGCAATGGAGGCAGTTCCATTTGCGCAGTTTCATCTGCGTCCACTTCAATGGGACATTCTCCGCAAATGGGACAGGAAGTCGACGTCCCTCGACAGGAACGTCTCCCTTTCTCGGGCGACCAAGGCCTCCCTTCAGTGGTGGCTTCTTCCTACTTCCTTGTCGAAGGGGAAATCATTCCTGCCCCCATCCTGGGCTGTGGTCACGACGGACGCGAGTCTGTCAGGGTGGGGAGCGGTCTTCCTCCACCACAGGGCTCAGGGTACCTGGACTCAGCCAGAGTCCTCCCTTCAGATCAATGTTCTGGAGATAAGGGCAGTGTATCTAGCCCTAAAGGCGTTCCAGCCGTGGCTGGAAGGCAGGCAGATCCGAATTCAGTCGGACAACGCCACGGCGGTGGCATACATCAACCACCAAGGCGGCACGCGCAGTCGTCAAGCCTTCCAGGAAGTTCGGCGGATTCTGCTGTGGGTGGAAGCCACAGCCTCCACCATCTCCGCAGTTCACATCCCGGGCGTAGAAAACTGGGAAGCAGACTTTCTCAGTCGCCAGGGCATGGACGCAGGGGAATGGTCTCTTCACCCGGACGTGTTTCAAGAGATCTGTTGCCGCTGGGGAACGCCGGACGTCGACCTAATGGCGTCCCGGCACAACAACAAGGTCCCGGCATTCATTGCACGGTCTCAAGATCACAGAGCTCTGGCGGCAGACGCATTAGTTCAGGATTGGTCGCAGTTTCGACTGCCTTATGTATTTCCTCCTCTGGCACTGCTGCCCAGAGTGTTTACGCAAGATCAGGTCCGACTGCCGCCGCGCCATCCTCATCGCCCCAGACTGGCCGAGGAGGTCGTGGTACCCGGATCTGTGGCATCTCACGGTGGGTCAACCGTGGGCACTACCAGACCGACCAGACTTGCTGTCTCAAGGGCCATTTTTCCATCTGAATTCTGCGGCCCTCAACCTGACTGTGTGGCCATTGAGTCCTGGATCCTAGCGTCTTCAGGGTTATCTCAAGAGGTCATTGCCACTATGAGACAGGCCAGGAAACCAACGTCCGCCAAGATCTACCACAGGACGTGGAGGATCTTCTTATCCTGGTGCTCTGATCAGGGTTTTACTCCCTGGCCATTTGCCTTGCCCACTTTTCTGTCCTTCCTTCAATCCGGAATGGAAAAGGGTTTGTCTCTCGGCTCTCTTAAGGGACAAGTCTCGGCGCTCTCTGTGTTTTTTCAGAAGCGTCTAGCCAGGCTTCCGCAGGTACGCACGTTCCTGCAGGGGGTTTGCCACATAGTCCCTCCTTACAAGCGTCCGCTAGAACCCTGGGATCTGAACAGGGTGCTAACGGCTCTTCAGAAACCACCTTTCGAGCCAATGAGGGATATTTCTCTTTCACGCCTTTCGCAGAAGGTGGTCTTCCTAGTGGAAGTCACATCACTTCGGAGAGTGTCTGAGCTAGCTGCACTGTCATGCAAAGCCCCCTTCCTGGTGTTTCACCAGGACAAGGTGGTTCTGCGTCCGGTTCCGGAATTTCTCCCTAAGGTAGTATCCCCTTTTCATCTCAATCAGGATATCTCCTTACCTTCTTTTTGCCCTCATCCAGTTCACCAATGTGAAAAGGATTTGCACTTGTTAGATCTCGTGAGAGCACTCAGACTCTACATTTCTCGTACGGCGCCGCTCGGATGCGCTCTTTGTCCTTGTCGCTGGCCAGCGTAAAGGGTCGCAGGCTTCCAAGTCAACCTTGGCTCGGTGGATCAAGGAACCAATTCTTGAAGCCTACCGTTCTTCTGGGCTTCCGGTTCCTTCAGGGCTGAAAGCCCATTCTACCAGAGCCGTGGGTGCGTCCTGGGCATTGCGGCACCAGGCTACGGCTCAGCAGGTGTGTCTGGCGGCTACCTGGTCGAGTCTGCACACTTTCACGAAACGCTATCAGGTGCATACCTACGCTTCGGCAGATGCCAGCCTAGGTAGGCGAGTCCTTCAGGCGGCGGTTGCCCACCTGTAGGAAGGGGCCGTTTTACGGCTCTTTTACCGAGGTATTCTTTTACCCACCCAGGGACTGCTTTTGGACGTCCCAATTGTCTGGGTCTCCCAATGGAGCGACAAAGAAGGGAATTTTGTTTACTTACCGTAAATTCCTTTTCTTCTAGCTCCTATTGGGAGACCCAGCACCCGCCCCTGTTCCCTTCGGGCTGTTGTTCTTTTGTGTACACATGTTGTTCATGTTGAATTGTTCTTGGTTCATGGTTTTCAGTTCTCCGAACATCCTTCGGATTGAATTTACCTTAGACCAATTTATAAGTTTCCTCCTTCCTGCTTTTGCACCAAAACTGAGGAGCCCATGATGCACGGGGGGGTGTATAGGCAGAGGGGAGGGGTTTACACTTTTAAGTGTAATACTTTGTGTGGCCTCCGGAGGCAGAAGCTATACACCCAATTGTCTGGGTCTCCCAATAGGAGCTAGAAGAAAAGGAATTTACGGTAAGTAAACAAAATTCCTTTCTTTTGTGTTTTGGGTTTTTTTTAGCATCTGTTCTGTAGATCAGCAATTTTTTAAATTGCAATAGATCTGTAAAAGCCGATGTCACATGGATTGTGTTCCATTTTTCATTTTAGTTTTTTCCTCCCCTTCTTCCGAGAGCCATAACTTTTTTTTTTTTTCCGCCAATATGGACATATGAGGGCTTACTTTTTGTGGGACGAGTTGTACTTTTGAATAAAACAATTAGTTTTGCTATATAGTATTGGAAAAAAAAATTCTAAATGTGGAGGAATAGTGAAAGTGCAATTGTGTTTTTGTATTTTTATTTTTGTTTTTGTTCACTATGTTTACAATATGGTAAAACTGACATGTTAGTACAATGCTTCACATCGGTAAGAGTTCATAGACACCAAACGTGTACTTTTTACTTTTATCGAAGGGTTGAAAAAAATATTCAAACGTTTGTCAAAAAAATAGTGCTTTTGTCGCCATTTTCTGCGGCCCGTAGTGTTCGCATTTTTGGGGGAAACTGGGACTCAGTTTATTTTTTTGCATCTTGAGCTGATGTTTTTAATTATATCATTTTTGTGCAGATACTACATTTTGATCTTTGATCCCGTTTTGCATGTTAATGAAATGTTGCGAACAAAAAATGTAATTTTGGCGTTTGGAATTTTTTTTTCTCTCCACCGTGTGCTGATCAGATTTTTTTTGTACCTTTTTTTTTTATTTTAATATTTCCCTACAGGACTTTATGCCTATAAAGTCCAATCGCCTGTGCATTTCTGCTGATCAAAGCAGCATCTCTCTGATCAACAGAAATGCTAATCTCCTGTGAGTGCTGGCGCTCTGTCGGCTCACAGGAGCCAATTACACTAGAAGAAAAGCAGCGCAATAGGGTCTTATCCTAGTAAACGAGATACGAATGCAATTAAGGTTCACCTTGTCGGGTTGTGAGCAGCCACAACCACTGAACTGCACATGTAGAAACAGCTGCTGCACGTGGAGAGGCAAACGTCAGAGAAAGAAGGACTTCATGCTGCGCTGCCGAAGAAATTCCAGATGGTGATGTAGGAACTTGACGTTTTATTAAGTCAACGAATTTCAGAGATCTAGGTAGCCTTCATCAGGACAATAAATCACATACATGTGACAGCACAAGTCAATGGGAAGACTCAAGATGCAGAAGTGTGTTTTTCTTTTTTTTTTTTTTTTTTATTGTATTGTTGCTTGAAAAATCCCTAGCGCCATCTTATTGTTGAATGGGGTTTAAATAAAAAAAAAAAAAGAAAATCCAGAAAATGTCAGTACACAATATACCACAAAACACTGGATTTATCTAAAAACAGATCCCTTCCCCCCCCCCCATTCTTGTATCCTATTGCTCATCCCACAGCTATTAGACTCAAGCTTGAGCAAATCCAGTCCCTTGTTAGTGTTGGCATGTCTGTTCGAACACAACAAAATACAAATTTAATTTCTCAAACTGACCTGCTCCTGTTTTCTGGCCAAAAATATATGGATCTAAAATGTAACAGTCATCTGACCATTTTGTTGCAGAAAACCTATATTTAATAACGCTCATGAAACGGTGTCACTTTAAATACAGATATTCATAATGATACTTGTGACAGCGGGAGCCTACATGCAGATTTTTTTCATTAGAAGCATGGTTTTATGTACAAGAGCATATTATTTTTGTGTTTTGTCAAGGCCAGGTTTTCATACTCATGTACACAGGAATACACAGCTGAAGAAGGCAAATTGGACAAATTCACAAAATGGGCCGGACCATCTTGGTGGCATTTTTCTAACATAGTAGGTAAATAACTTTGTTTCAAGCATGCAATACTTATTCAAACTGACCTATGCCAAGTCAAGTAACAGTTGTGGACAAAATGAAAATCATACCTGAAACCAGAAAAAAAGGGGAAGAACTTGATTCAATCTTTGCAGGTATTTCCTTTCTTTTTGATACACAGCCAAGATAAGTGCATGGCTGGGAGCTGTAGTCTGTAGCTGTATGCTTGCTGTGCTGAGCATCATAATATGGGGGGGGAACACTATGCCAATTTTTTTTTTCTTTTCATTTTAAACCACAATAGTGGCCCGTAGAAAGGGTCTGTGATTGGTTGTAGTCAGACACACTGTCACACAGGCCAGGGGCAAGTCTGACTGCAGCCAATCACAGATGGATGGACTGCCAGTGGGTGGGAAATTAGTGCATATCAATTAAGTGATGAGCAGCTCTGGAAGAAAAGTGAGAGGCCGGGAGGCAGGCAGTGTTACAGCTCTGCGGAGACTTTATAAATATGCGCTTTCTTTATTCTTATTTTCCCACTTATATATAATTTTATTTCCAGAGTTGCCGAACCCGGATCATTACACGCAGTTCCCTGAGCACACCAGGTCCGGCACCCATATACTTTTGAAACTATTTTATCAGACCGCACAATGCCACAGATGTCGGAAGTATTGAGGGTTTCGTATAAAATAAATTATATAATTAATTTTGTATAAAAAAAACCCAGTAAATCATACTTCTACTATTATTCAATAACTGCTGTTAACAGCTCCCAACAAGCTGTAGGATGTACCCACAGTCCCTTCACATTATGTCGTCCTCCATGCGGATCTTTGAAAGGTAGGATGTACCCACACAGCTGCTCAAACACTATCATGTCCTAACAAAGAGACACACACACACTCACTCACACTCACACACACACACACTAGAATGTCTCCAAAAATTCTCTCAAACAGTAGTGACCCCTCAAACACTTGTGAGTATTCAAGTGTAAGGATTCTCTCTTGTGCAATACCAGTGAATGCCTTGGCAGCTGAGGTCACCAGATCTTTTATGTCTGTGAGCCTATCCGGCCATGCCATAGACCATAAGTTTAACGAGCTATGATGTACATTTTCGTTGTGGGTCGCTATTGAAAGTATTTAATGGGTTCAGGAGCTAAGACTGCTACATGCGTAGTATGAAATGCCTTTACATAGCTAGCTAGCATCGGATACTAACAGCAGTGATCGGAAAAGATTGAGGGAGCACAGCAGTTCCAATGCTGCCACACACACACACACACAAAACTTAACCAAACAAAACATTTTAAAGAATATAAAAAAATATACATTTAAGTCACTATCTCATCCTTTAAATCTAAAGAAATTACATAAAAATTGACATTTGTAATCTTCATGCATGGAAAAAAAAAATGAACAGCCAGCTCTTTTTCTTTTTTTTTTTTTATCAAAATGTCATATGTACCTCAAAATGGTACCTATAAAAAAAAAGTGATGGGCAAAAAAAAAGCAAAATGGTGACTCAATGTTATGTTTATACTGTATATTGCTGGAATTGTGCTTATACGGGGACTCATTTTGTCATTATTTTATATGAATATAAATGAACACTTATGATTCAGTGACCGAAGAGGATCAGAAAAAGGACAAAAACGCAGAAACCCAAAAAATAACCAGAGTGGCTGGAACCTTAACGGATTGCAGACCTAATACTGACACAAAACTATAAGTAGCTAGGGGGGCGTGCCTACGATGAACTGGTCGCCTCGACACAGCCGGAGAACTAAATATTCTTACAGAGAGAAATAGTAGAAAAGCTAATCTGCCTCGGAGCAGTCCCCAAAGATATAGATAGCTCCCCCACATATAAAGACTACGTTGATATAGAAAAACACAATACGTAGCTAGAGAACAGATTCAGCAAAGATGAGGCCCAAACTATCTGCATAGGAAAGAGCACTGACTGCAGCCGTAAAAACCCTAATACCAGGATTCTGTACTGCAGAATCAACCCCCGGGCAGGCTGAAGCCTCCATCTGCCCCGAAGAAAACCGTGGATGAAACCCGAAATTGCAAAAGAAAGGAGACCTCAAAGTGGCCGAACTAGCTCTATTATTAAGAGCAAATTCAGCCAAAGTCAAAAAAGAAACCCAGTCATCCTGATCAGCCGACACAAAACATCTCAAATAGGTTTCCAAAGTCTGATTTGTCCTCTCAGTCTGAGGATGAAATGCGGAGGAGAAGGACAACTGAATTCCCAGCCTAGAACAAAAAGCTCTCCAAAATCTAGACACAAACTGGACTCCCCTGTCGGACACGACGTTCTCAGGAATATCATGCAAACGAATCACCTGACAAAGAAACAAAAGCACCAACTCCAAAGCTGATGGCAACTTGGGCAGTGGCACCAAATGAATCATTTTGGAAAATCTGTCACAGATTACCCAAATAACCGTCATCCCCTGAGAAACAGGGAGATCGGAAATAAAATCCATTGAGATGCGAGTCCATGGTCTCCCAGGGACCGGCAATGTCAATAACAGTAGAGTGGGAACAACGAGGCTTGGATCTTGAACAGATCCCACAAGATTGCACAAAACTCCTCACATCACGAGAGAGAGAAGACCACCAAAAGGACCTACTCACCAAATCCCTGGTGCCAAAAATCCCAGGATGACCAGCCAACACAGAACAATGAATTTCAGACATCACTTTACTCCTCCATTGGTCAGGAACATACAATTTCCCCACAGGACATCTTGCACGTTTGTTCTCCTGAAATTCCTCAAGAGCAAGTGTCAAATCAGGTGACATCGTAGAGAGAATCACTCCCTCACTCAGGATGATAGCAGGCTTGGTCACATCCAGAGAATCAGCAAAGAAACTCCTAGAAATGGCATCTGCCTTAATATTCTTAGTGCCCGGAATATAAGAGACCACAAAATTAATGCACGTGAAAAACAAGGCCCATCTAGCCTGCCTGGGATTCAACCTCCTGGCAGATTCCAGATAGATCAAATTCTTACGATCAGTGAGTACAACAATTCGACGTCTCACCCCCTCCAGCCAATGTCGCCATTCTTCAAAGGCCTACTTCGTAGCCAACAATTCCCGATTCCCTACATCATAATTTCGTTCTGGTGGTGAAAATTCCTGGGAAAAGAAAGCACAGGGTCTAATTTTAGAGGTCACAGGGTCTCTTTAAGACAAGACAGCCCCAGCTCCGATCTCTGCTGCATCGATCTCCACCTGAAATGGAATAGACACATCAGGTTGCCACAGGACTGGAGCAGAAGTAAACCTCCTTTTAAGCTCCTGAAAAGCCAAGACTGCCTCTGGAGACCAATTCAGAACATCAGCTCCCTTTTTGGTCAAATCAGTCAACGGTTTGACAATACTGGAAAGATTGCCAATGAATTTACGATAGCAATTGGCAAAACCCAAAAACTTCTGAAGGGCTTTCACAGAAGTAGGCTGAACCCAATCATGAATGGCCTGAACCTTGACTGGATCCATCTCAATAGAAGATGAAGACAAAATAAACCCCAAAAAGATCTTTTGTATGCCAAAAAGACATTTCAATCTCTTGACATATAACGCATTGTCCCTGAGAACCTGATACACTGTCCAAACATGTTCAACATGAGAATCCCAGTCGTCAGAAAAAATCAAAATGTCATCCAAATAGACAATCAAAAACTTGTAAACAAAGTCCCGGAAACTATCGTTCATGAAAGATTGGAAGATGAAAGGGGCATTAGTGAGCCCAAAGGGCATCACTAGGTACTCAAAATGCCCCTCAGGGGTATTAAACGCCGTTTTCCACTCATCACCCTGCTTAATGCGAGTGACATTATACGCTCCCTGAAGATCGAGCATAGTAAACCAACTAGCACCCTTCACTCTGGAAAAACAGGTCAGAAATCAGAGGCAATGGATACTGATATTTAACCGTAATTTTATTAAGGAGACGAAAGTCAATACAGGGCTGCAATGCGCCAATCTTCTTGGCCACAAAGAAAAAAACGGCACCCAAAGGTAAAGATGACTGTCTGATGTGACCCTTCTCCAAAGACTCCTTAATATAAGTCTGCATAGCAACATGTTCAGACACAGATAAATTGAAAAGCCATCCCTTAGGAAATTTACATCCAGGCACTAATTCAATAGCGCAATCATAGTCCCTATGCAGAGGCAAAGACGCAGCCTCGGTCTCATTAAATACATCCATGAAATCCGTCAAATAGTCAGGGATGTCCTGTGTCTGAGATTAAATAGACAAAACAGGAGTATCACTATGCACACATTGGCAGCCCCAAACTAGTCACAGACAAGGATGTCCAATCCAGAACTGGATTATGGGTTTGCAACCAAGGGAATCCCAGAACCAAAATGTCATGCAAATTATGCAAGACCAAAAACTTACAAACCTCCTGATGGTCAGGTGCGACCTGCATCGTCACCTGGGTCCAAAACTGGGGCTTATTTTCAGCTAAAGGAGTAGCATCAATACTCCTCAAAGGGATAGGAGCATGCAAATGTAACATAGGGAAACCACAACGCTCAGCAAACCCAAAATCCATCAAGTTCAGGGCAGCTCCTGAATCCATAAAAGCCATAGCAGAAAATGACGACACGGAACAGATCAAAGAAACCGACAAAAGAAACTTAGGCTGTATACCACCCAAAGTAAACGAACGGGCAATTCGTTTCTCGCGCTTAAGGCAGACAGAAATAGTATGAGAGGCGTCTCCACAGAAAAACATAACTTATTACGCCGTCTAAAATCCTGCCATTCCGTCCTAGAAAAAACCCCATCACACTGCATGGATTCCAGAGACTGCTCTGCAAGCGGGACCTCTGCTCGCATTGTTTTACGTTGACGTAAATGTCTTATCAATCTGAATGGCCAATGACATAGAGGCCTCGAGACCAGAGGGGACAGGAAAGCCCACCGTAACATCCCTTACAGGCTCTGCCAACCCCTTCCGAAAGAGAGCCGCATCATTCCACTCAGTAAGGACCGCCCACTAACGAAACTTCTGACAATATATCTCTGCAGGTTCCTGACCCTGGATCAAAGCCAATAATGTTTTCTCGGCTTGATCAATAGCATTAGGTTCATCATATAACAACCCCAAAGCCTGAAAAAAAAAATACCACATCAGCAAGAGCAGGATCTTCAGGCGCCAGGGAAAAAGCCCAATCATGGGGGTCACCACGCAGCAGGGAGATAACAATCTGAACTCGCTGCCTGGAAGACCTTGAGGACTTTGGTTTCAAGGCAAAAAATAACCTACAATTGTTCTTGAAATTCAAAAATTTAATCCCGATCCCTAGAAAACAAATCAGGTACAGGTATCTTAGGTTCTACAGCAGGTGTCTGGGCAAGATAATTGGCTATATCCTTAACCTGAGAAGTAAGCTTATCAACTCGCTCAGCTAATTGTGTAACATCCATAAAAGCACAAGATCCTCCACAGCACCCAGAGATGAAGAGGAAAAAACACAAGAAAAAAAAATTCTGACACATTTTTTTTTTCTTTTTCCTTTAGAGTACCCTAGAAAGAAGGTAAGGCCAGTGCTACTGTTATGATTCAGTGACCGAGGAAGATCAGAAAAAGGACAAAAACTTGGAAACCCAAAAAATAACCAGAGTGGCTGGAATCTTAACGGACCGCGGACCTAATACTGACACACAACTATAAGTGTGCCTACGATGACCTGGTCGCTTCGACACAGCCAGAGAACTGAATATTCTTAGAGAGAAATATTAGAAAAGCTAATCTGCCTCGGAGCAGTCCCCAAAGATATAGATAGCTCCCCACATATAAAGACTACAGTGATATAGGAAAACACAATACGTAGCTAGAGAACAGATTCAGCAAAGATGAGGCCCAAACTATCTGCATAGGAAAGAGCACTGACTGCAGCCGTAAAAACCCTAGTAAATACCAGCACGCCTGATATGGAAAAATACTGAGCCTACACAGGCTCACCCCCACTATAGGAGTACTCTGATGTTACTGGGATCCAAGAAAAACACTGATATAGAGGAAGGACTGAATTTTGTACCAAGCATGATAAAGCACAATACATAGCAGAACATGGAGCAAGGTACACAGATACTCCCAGGAGGGAATGATCCGACTTCACCAAGAACTCCGCACAGGCAAAATAACAAGAATGTGGAAACCATAAGCAGAGGTAGAAAGACCAACTTATCTGAGAGGAGTTCTAGTAGATACAGAGAAAAGGGCTGGTTTCAGAATGTCCTTAGCACACAGGAGATACATTGAGCACCGGCAAGGAACAGGAGGAAACTACTCAGTTATATAGGCCCAATCCGAATGGCTTGATTGCCAATCCTTCTCAGCTGGCTGGTTCCCATTCAGCAAGTCAACTGCACTATCAGCACTGACCACAAGAGGGAGCCCCAAACTGGAATCTAATTCAAATGTATTCACAACAGAACAGCATATAAAGAAGAGACAAAATATAATGGAAGAATTGCAGGGGGATTTGTTTTTCCACCACTTGGAGTTTTTTGTTCCTGCTTTCATTACAATTTCTAACTTCTGAAAAAAAAATATAAGTTATTGCTCTCTTGGAAAAAGGGGAGGTAAAATAAGAAAAATGTCCAGGTCCTTATAGGGGTAAAGTGTATTATAAATGTGATCAAACAATTATAGAATGCAATTGTCTGAAAAAATCCCACACTGAAACAAAGATGCGTGGAAATAGGTGCTTTTAATATAACTCAGCGTGTGAACATGTGATTACAGGAAGTCATTTTGACGTTTCGGTCTTATAATATGACCTTCATCAGAATCACACTATACAATGGAAAAAAACAAAAAAATATACATTACATATGTGAAAAACATTCACCAATGTCAAAGTCCAATAATAATACATGGAATATTTTTATATATAATATAATTATCATAATATATCAAAATATATTAATGGACAGCACAGTATAGGTGGTGAAAAAAACTGCAAGGAGGACCTTATATGTGCATACATATGTATATATAAATATATAAATTCAGACAAAAGAACATTATGAGAGATAGGTAGAGGAAAACATCAAAGAGATTAAATATTTATCTTGGAAAATGAGGTCCTATGCAATATAGATGAAGTCATTTTTTCTTAGGGCAAAACCCCAGATATCAGGACCAAGTCTAAAAAAAAAAAGAAACAAAGTACAATTTATTACTAACAGATATAAGTAAACAATTCATCTTACCAGAGTTTAGTCATAAATACACTGCAGAGCAGCGCGATATGGAATTGCGAACACGTCGCCAGGGAGATGCGCTGGTGTACGTATATAAAGGGGAGCTTTTTAAATGTCCCAGTGTCTGATGTCACATCCGATCTTAACACCGGATGTGACGTCACTGGATCCTTATTAAGGATTTGGACCCTATCCAGGCACCAAGTAAAAAAGCAGAGTGCCATACTGTTTTGATTATAATTATAGAATGCAGTCACCCAGTGGATCAAGCTAGATGACCCAAAATAAAATATGAAGAAAACTCTATTTCAATACTTACACAATGTCTTATGAATACTATTTTACTAAGTATTTTACTAGTGATGAGCGAGCATGCTTGTTACTACTCGGTACTCGCACGAGTATCACTGTACTCGGGCTACTCGGCGGGGACCGAGTAATCTCGCGATACTCGTGCTGTACTCGTGGTCTTCATCCCTGCATGTTGGCACTCTTTTGAGAGCCAGCCCTCATGCAGGGATTGGCTGGCAGACCACTGCGCGCTGTGCTCTGCACACAGCCATCCAGACAGTGAGTGCAGGGAGAGTGTTGCTGCTTCAGGGAAAGGTTTGCGGCCCTTTATAGCTATTTCCGTATCAGGGCTGCAAACAGTGTGACCAGAAGTCCTTCTCAGGACTATTATAGTTGTATACAGGCAGGCAGGGTATAGCCAGGTCGGAATACAGGCTAGTGACCAGAAGAGTCCTTGTCAGGACTATTGTAGCAGTATACAGGCAGGCAGGCAGGGTATATAGCCATTCCTAGTGGTGACCGTATACCAGCCTTCATCATATCTGGGGCTGGTGTACACAGTCTAAAACAGTCCAGATAGTGTCAGACTTCTCAGTAATTGTCGCTCCTAAAAACCTGTTAGGTTCTTAGTGCGTCCGTGCTTGCATTTAAAAACCGCACGTGTGTGCCTGTCGGTGGCAGCGTACAGGTGCACGATTTGCACAAACTATTATATAACGCACAAGTCTAGTGTATAATACACGTCAGTCAGCAGTGTCTGATAGTGTCAGACTTCTCAGTAATTGTCACTCCTAAAAACCTGTTAGGTTCTTAGTGCGTCCGTGCTTACATTTAAAAACCGCACGTGTGTGCCTGTCGGTGGCAGCGTACAGGTGCACAATTTGCACAAACTTGGATATAACGCACAAGTCTAGTGAATACACGTCAGCACAGCATTGCAAAATGCGCAAGGGCGTTGGCAAGCAACAAGGAAGTGGACGTGATGGTGGTGCAGGCAGAGGCCGAGGTCGTGGGCAAGCTCTACTTTCGCCACAACAAAGGGCCACATCTACTCGCTCGCACGTCCTGTCCCAAATTCTTGGGGACTGCAGCAGTACACTGCTCTTGAACCAAGACCAGTGTCAACAGGTTGTTAGTTGGATAGCGGATAATGCTTCCAGTCAGATTGGCACCACCACAAACACTCTGTCTTCCACACGGTCAAGTGTCAGTAGCCGTGATACTGCACCGCACATTTCAGAACCTGATCCTCCTTCCTACCACCAGGCAGGGTACAAGTCCTCGGACATTACTGATCCCACACTTGGACACTCGGAAGAGCTGTTCACGTTTCCATTCGCACATTCTGGCCTCCCGCCAGCTCATGTTGAAGTGGGTCATGAGGAGATCGTATGTACAGATGCCCAAATATTTGAGCAGCCACGTTCTCACGAAGTTGGCAACGTGTCTCAACAAGGGGTGGACGATGATGAGACACAATTGTCAGGAAGTCAGGAGGAGGAGCAGGGTGCGGAAGAGGAAGACGACGTGGTGGATGATCCAGTAACTGACTCAACCTGGCAGGAGGATATGCAGAGCGAGGACAGCAGTGCACAGGGGGAGGGAGGCGTAGCATCCCAACAGGCAGTAAGAAGCAGGGTGGTGGTTCCAGGCAGAAGTCAGGCAACCGTTCCCCGGAACAACAACACGACACAAGGTGCCTGTACAAATGTTAGGTCTTCCCGAGTCTGGCAGTTTTTTAAGTTGGCTCCAGATGATCCTAAAAAGGCCATTTGCAACACCTGCCGTGCCAGCATCAGCAGGGGTACCAAAACTAGCAGCCTGACCACCACCAGCATGATCAGGCACATGTCAGCCAAGCACCCGACTTTGTGATAAGTACAACAGAGTCGAGGAGCAGTGCTTGCTGATGTCACTGCTACGTCTTCGCTTGTTGTGCATGCGAGCCAATCCCCTGTCCATGCTGCCTGCGAACAAGCCTCCTCCGGTCCTGCACCTGCAGTTGCCTACGCAGAAATAACACCATCATCAAGCACGTCCTTGTCCCAGCGCAGCATTCAGTTATCCATTCAGCAAACCTTTCAACGCAGGCGCAAATACACTGCCAACGCCCCACATGCCACAGTTCAAAATGATAACATTTCGCGACTGCTTGCGCTGGAAATGTTGCCTTTTAGGCTGGTGGAGACAGAAGCATTCTGCGACCTGATGGCGGCAGCTGTCCCACGTTACTCGGTCCCCAGCCGCCACTATTTCTCCCGGTGTGCCGTCCCCGCGTTGCATAACCACGTGTCACAAAACATCACACGTGCCCTGAACAATGCTGTTTCACCCAAAGCCCACCTAACCACAGACACGTGGACAAGTGCTTGTGGGCAAGGCCGCTACATCTCGTTGACGGCACACTGGGTTAATATTGTGGAAGCTGGGACCCAGTCTGAGCGAGGGACAGAACACGTCCTTCCCACACCAAGGTTTGCAGGCCCTACCTCAGTCAGGGTTTCACCCACACTCTACAGCTGCGGAATGTCATGCTCTTCAGCCTCCTCCTCCTCCTGCGCATCCTCATCCACTTTACCCTCCACACCAGTCCCAAGCTGGAAGCACTGCAGCACTGCCTCGGCGAAGCGGCAACAGGCTGTTCTGAAGCTAATCTGCATAGGTGACAAACCCCACAATGCAGAAGAGGTGTGGACAGCTCTGAAACAGCAGGCAGATCACTGGCTCACACCTCTGAACCTAAAGCCAGGAAAGGTCGTGTGTGACAATGGCCGGAACCTGGTGGCGGCTTTGAGGCGAGGCCAGCTGACACATGTTCCATGCGTGGCCCATGTGCTCAACCTCGTGGTTCAGCGGTTTCTAAAGTCATACCCAGAGCTGTCTGATCTGCTGGTAAAAGTTCGCCGCCTGTCTGCACATTTTCGAAAGTCACCTACTGCTTCAGCCGGCCTTGCCGGCTTTCAGCGCCGTTTGCATCTTCCGGCTCACAGACTGGTGTGTGATGTCCCCACGCGTTGGAATTCAACTCTGCACATGTTGGTCAGGATATGTGAGCAGAAGAGGGCAGTTGTTGAGTACCTGCATCACCTAAGCCATCGGGAAATGGGTCAAACTCCACACATAACACCTGAGGAGTGGAGATGGATGTCCGACCTATGTACCATCCTCCAAAACTTTGAGGACTCCACCAAGATGGTGAGTGGTGATGACGCCATTATTAGCGTCACCATACCGCTTCTCTGCCTTCTAAAACGATCTCTGCTCAAAAACAAACATGATGCATTGCAGGCGGAGCGCGATGAGTTGCAGCAAGAAACAGTAGTGGGTGTGGGTGATAACACACAGCCCAGCCTCGTCTCATCACAACGTGCAGTGGAGGACTATGACGAGGAGGAGGATGAAGACATGGAGCAACTCTCCGGCCAAATTGAGGATATGACATGCACACCAGTCATATCCTCGGTTCAGCGTGGCTGGCCAGAGGACAGGGTAGATGAGGAGGAGGAGGAGGAGGAGGAGGACAGCATGTTCAGTCATCGTTTTGGTCAGGATACTGAAGTACTGGCTGTTAAGAGTCTGGCGCACATGGCTGACTTTATGGTAAGCTGCCTGTCTCGTGACCCTCGCGTTAAGAACATCTTGGCCGACAATCATTACTGGTTGGTAACACTGTTAGACCCACGCTACAAGGAGAACTTTATGTCTCTTATTCCCGAGGCGGAGAGGTCAACCAAAATGCAGCAGTTCCGGAAGGCCATAGTCACGGAAGTAGGCAAAGCATTCCCCTCACAAAACGCTAGCGGCATAGGTCAGGAATCAGTGGACAACCAAGGCGTACAGCCGAGAGAGGCACAAGTCCAATCCGCCAGAGGTAGGGGAACAGTCTTTAAGATGTGGGACAGTTTTCTCAGCCTCTCACGTACCACAGCCCCTGAGGTGCGGGGTAGTGCCACAAGAAATCCTAAGTTTGCCCAGATGCTCAAGGAGTACCTTGCAGATCGAACAACTGTACTCCGACATTCCTCTATGCCTTACAATTATTGGGTATCCAAGGTGGACACGTGGCATGAATTGGCTCTCTACGCCTTGGAAGTCCTGGCCTGCCCTGCCGCTAGCGTTTTGTCAGAGCGTGTTTTTAGTGCCGCAGGTGGAATCATTACAGATAAACGCACCCGCCTGTCAACTGAAAATGCTGACAGGCTGACTCTGATCAAGATGAACAAGGGTTGGATTGGGCCAGACTTCACCACACCACCAGCAAATGAGAGCGGAATTTAAAGTTTGTAACGGGAATTTGCCATGTACCTCCACTCACCCATGGGTACACACTTCTGGACTTTGGATAATCGCTGGACTGCTCCTCCTTCTCCTCATGCGCCACCATGATGACTGTTACAATAGTTAGGCCGTTGTTTCAGGTATACCCCCAGTGGTAAATTTTTTCGCCCATTCTTTCAGAATGGACATTACAATGACAGGAGACCCGCTCCTTTGCAATGGGAACAATGTTTTGAGGCCCTCATGCACGTCTCTATCCAGGGACAATGTGGAGCCTCCCAATTTTTGGCTGCCCTGCCTAAGGGCTATACTACAATAGGCCCACTTCCTGACAATGGACACTTCAGGTTTACAGGCCCTCATGCACGTCTCTATCCAGGGACAACGTGGAGCCTCCCAATTTTTGGCTGCCCTGCCAAAGGGCTATACTACAATAGACCCACTTCCTTACAATGGGCACTTCAGGTTTACAGGCCCTCATGCACGTCTCTATCCAGGGACAACGTGGAGCCTCCCAATTTTTGGCTGCCCTGCCAAAGGGCTATACTACAATAGACCCACTTCCTTACAATGGGCACTTCAGGTTTACAGGCCCTCATGCACGTCTCTATCCAGGGACAACGTGGAGCCTCCCAATTTTTGGCTGCCCTGCCAAAGGGCTATACTACAATAGACCCACTTCGTTACAATGGGCACTTCAGGTTTACAGGCCCTCATGCACGTCTCTATCCAGGGACAACGTGGAGCCTCCCAATTTTTGGCTGCCCTGTCTAAGGGCTATACTACAATAGACCCACTTCCTGACAATAGACACTTCAGGTTTACAGGCCATCATGCACGTCTCTATCCAGGGACAATGTGGAGCCTCCCAATTTTTGGCTGCCCTGCCAAAGGGCTATACTACAATAGACCCACTTCCTTACAATGGGCACTTCAGGTTTACAGGCCCTCATGCACGTCTCTATCCAGGGACAACGTGGAGCCTCCCAATTTTTGGCTGCCCTGCCAAAGGGCTATACTACAATAGACCCACTTCCTTACAATGGGCACTTCAGGTTTACAGGCCCTCATGCACGTCTCTATCCAGGGACAACGTGGAGCCTCCCAATTTTTGGCTGCCCTGCCAAAGGGCTATACTACAATAGACCCACTTCCTTACAATGGGCACTTCAGGTTTACAAGCCCTCATGCACGTCTCTATCCAGGGACAACGTGGAGCCTCCCAATTTTTGGCTGCCCTGTCTAAGGGCTATACTACAATAGACCCACTTCCTGACAATGGACACTTCAGGTTTACAGGCCATCATGCACGTCTCTATCCAGGGACAATGTGGAGCCTCCCAATTTTTGGCTGCCCTGCCAAAGGGCTATACTACAATAGACCCACTTCCTTACAATGGGCACTTCAGGTTTACAGGCCCTCATGCACGTCTCTATCCAGGGACAACGTGGAGCCTCCCAATTTTTGGCTGCCCTGCCAAAGGGCTATACTACAATAGACCCACTTCCTGACAATGGACACTTCAGGTTTACAGGCCATCATGCACGTCTCAAGAGGCCTTCATGTACGTCTTTTCTCAGGGACATCGAAGTGCCACACAATGTTTTCACGTAAAATCTTTCATGTAATCTCCAAAAGTAACATACACCAGCTCTATCTCACTATTGGGTATGTGCCCTTAACATTTCCGCCATGAAAATTCATTTTGGTGTCATTTTGGAAGGTTTTCTGGTGAGTCCGTAAAAATGGCGTAAAACGCGGAAAAAATTGTTCACAGCTGTGACTTTTGAGTGATAAATGCTTCAAGGGATCTTCCCCATGCTGTTGCCATGTCATTTGAGCACTCTTCTGAGACTTTTGTGACATTTTTAGGGTTTCTACATGCTGCCGGGGGTCATTTCATAAAATTACTCGGGTCTCCCATAGGATAACATTGGGCTCGGTGCTCGGGCCGAGTACAGGAGTATCTTGGGATGCTCGGCCCGAGCCTCGAGCACCCGAGCTTTTTAGTACTCGCTCATCACTATATTTTACGTGTTAAAACCAGACAAAGCTTTAGGCAACATGCAAAGATTAGCCTTTTATTTTTTTTATTTCCTGTCTTGTCCCTATCTTATCCTCTTCCTCTCTCTCCCCTCTACTCCCAGAATCTGTGCACATGGTTGGTCATGGCTTGTGAGGGGATAACCTGATCATGACATATTTAGGAGTGGGTGAGAGGTAAACTGCAGAGGATACAACACAATGTAGGCAGCTGCATTGATAAGCACACCATACACGTTAGGCTAATCTAGTCCAAACTCGACTAGATCGACAGGTTCGGCCGAGATGTATTTGAGCCACATTTAATTTATTGTCAGGGAAATATCGATCCGGCATATCCAATTTTGGACTGCCAATTGTATTGTCTCCTGGAGGTAAACCGGCATCAGATATGTCAGGAGGTGGTTTTCTCAAATTGTTCAGCTGACAGCCATAATGTCACACTAGGTACGGGAAAGTACCAAGCAAATGGTGAAAAGGAGCGAAAAGGAAATCCTGTATTTAGGAAGGGGAGATGGTCACCCCCTGACCAATCCTACTGCTGGGCCCAGGGTTTACTCACCGCCCTAGATAGGTTCCGCACTTATGCACCGAGTTGGATACCTGACCCAAGGCTGACCCTAATCTGGGCCCTAGGTAGAGAGTGGATGGAATTAGCTCTTAAGAGCTGCGCAAACCTTTGGAAGTCCGGTTCACAGGGCACAATCGAACCTTAGATAAGGTTAGACATGCAGCCAGCCATAAGCAGAACACTTCTGGGGGAGCGTAGGCAGGGTTTTCACGTTTTCTTTTTTATTTTGTGTGAGCCCACTTCATCAGATCATGCTGATTTTATCCCCAGTGTGAGCCATTCAAACACTGCACGCAGCTTGTACAGGCCTGAGAATCGCTCATACCCAGGCACAGCGCTACTTGCTTGAGTTGCTTGTACTCATAGCTCACTTGAACATCTAACCCAAACGTTGTTGTTTTTTTGGAAGTTAGCTTCCCAACACGAACCTCAGGTTCTCTTATCTCTACCCATTTGGCACTAAAGGACACGCAGGGATAACAAACAAGGTAAAACCACAAACAACTTATTTCTAGATGACTCAGTAAGAAGTTTAGCAAAGAGCAGCGACAATCCTACTGATGAGTGCAAGCCGCCTACTTGCATCCAGAGCTTGTGAAGGAACTGAATATTAACAGCACAAGTCCAGGGAAAATGAGAGTATTTAAACGCAAGGGGAAATACAGATGACTAGCAGCTGAAGGGAAAAGGAGCTCCCCAGTGTCCTAAAGGGAAAAGGATGAGAACCCAGCAGAGGAGATACCTAGGACACTGAATACTGACAGCATGAATATAGAAACTTAGGGAGCATTTTGCGCAGCCAAATGCTGGGACCTTCTATTGCCGGAGACCACAGGACTGTCTGTCACCCGTGACACATCTAATGTATATGGTGGGCTTTACGCTCTGAACATTAATTATGACTATTGCTAGAACAGATATCTGCTGATCATGGGATGCTGGGTGTCTGATCCTTATATTGATGATACATCTTATCTGTAGGTGATCAATATGTTAGTTCTGCACATACTCCTTTGACCACCAGAAACATTGTGAAGAAATTAAAAAAATGAACAAAAACTCATCTTTCCATGTAACTTCATACAATAGAATGAGTGAATAGGTCTAAACCCTCAGCGTAAAGATCTGTGAAGAGCTGCTCTGCCAAAAACTGCACTATTCATTAAGTTGAAGAACCGTTACTAATTTGGTTTTTTTTATAAATTAAATTACTTGTTTATACTGTTTATAACGGCCACAAGTCTGTCTGCTCTTATGTGGTTTTCACAATACCTTGGCCAAATGGATGAAGTACTGGGGACATGGCAAAAAACAGAGGGGACAGTTCATTAAAATACTGGTCAAATGAAGAAAAAAAAAAACATCACATTAATTTTTTTAGACTTTTTCTAATTGTTATAACATCTTTAAACAGAGAAACAAGAGTAGAAAAGCTTCAAACAATTATTTTATTGGTAAGAAATAATAAGTATTTATAAACAAGGTCAGCCAAGACCAGGATATTTCAATAAAATAATTGTTTGAAGCTTTTCTACTCTTGTTTCTCTGTTTAATCATGCTAATTGAGTAGCTCTGAAGCTAGGTGTTGATCTACTATATGATCCACCTCGCTTCTTTTTCCTATGTATATGGATCTATTATCCTTAATTGTTATAACATCTGTAACGGCAATTGGTTCAGCAAAAACATGCCAAAAAAGTGTTCATAGCTTTGAGTATGTAATGGTTAAAAAAAGAAATCTGTGAATGGAGCTCACAAGATGCTGTGACGCTACAGAACAGGAATGGAAGAGATAGGAGGGCGTAATACATGAATAATCAGCAATTATGGAAAGAATTACTTTGAGATATACAGAGGACAATATTTATGAGCACTGGAAAACGTTCTTTTTAGCCGTTTTATGTATGAATGACGGAGGGAGAATCTTGCACAACACAGATGTAAAGTTCAGGATGGTCTTGGCGGCGGCATGGTTCTCTCCCGGAGTTGGCCGATATCATGTTTCTGTACAGTATGTCCTTCAGTAAAAACGTTCTTTGAGATCTAAGTTTAGTGCATACCCTCCCTTTGCAGGGACTACAGCTATAATACATGTACAGTGGATATAGATATACACTTCCCAAAAAAATAATAAAAAGACTCATGTCAGAACTTTTTCCACCTTTAATGTCATCAATCATTGCGAATCCATTGAGAACCAAACTGAAATATTTTCAGGTGGAAAAATAAATATAAACAACTAAAATAATGTGGTTGCATAAATATTCACACCATTAAACTAATACTTTGAAGGATATGACAGCATTCAGTCTTTTTGGGTAGCATGGCACATCTAGAATTGGCAATTTGCCCATTCTTCCTTGCAGTAGTGCTCCAAATCTGTTGGCTTGTGAGGGCATCTCCTGTGTACAGCGCCCTCTTCAGGTCACCCACAGAGTTTCAACTGAATTAAAGTGTGGGCTCTAGCTTGGCCTTTTCAGAACTTTGATCTTCTGGCAAAGTCATTTTTGGTTGATTTGGAGTTAGGGTCGATGTTGTGCTGAAAGGTGAAATTCCTTTTCAGCAGTAGTCTTAAACTTTTGATGTAAAATTGACTGTTCTTTGAATCTGTTCATTTTGGAATTATGGCCAAAAAATTCATTCTTGGTCTTATCAGACCATAATACAATTTCCCAAATATTTTTGGAAGACTTGATGTAGGTATCAGCTAAACATAGCCGGGCTTTGATGTCTTTGTTAAAAAAAAAAAAAAGCCTTCTGTCTTGACACCCCCACCCCACCGAACAAATATATGAACAAAGTGAGAGATTGCTGTCACATGTGGCACACAACCAGTATTTGTTAGAAATTTCTGCAGCTCCTTTAATGTAGGCCTCTTGGCAGCCTTCCGGTCCAATTTTCTTCATCATATTTTAAGGACTGTCCAGTTGTATGTAAAGTTACCATTGTGCCAAATTTAAGCCACCTCTTATATGGGTCTAAGCACTAACAGGCAGACATTGGCTAACACCGCCTTTATGGCCGGTGCAGATCTCTGCTGGCACAGAGCGGTCACAGACCACTCTTGCTGGTGAGTCTGCGGCGTCCTCTGATGTCACATCAACAGAACTGCGGCTTCTCTTCCGTTCTTGCTCTTTTGACCGGGCAATACTGTTGACGCTGTGCTGATTGACAGCAGGGGACCACTGTCAATCACATGTCATTAGTCACGCCCCATCGATAGAGTAGCCCAAAAGAGGAAGAACTGCTTTGTTGATGTGAACACAAAAATGATCCACAGAGCAATTTTACCAGGGCATACCAAAATGTAAACAAATTACAATCCCACCACAAACAATTTATGCAAAGAACCAACAACAAAGTGGCTTAAAGGGATAACAATATATTCTTTATTAAATAGCTATTTAATAAAGAATATATTGTTATCCCTTTAAGCCACTTTGTTGTTGGTTCTTTGCATTTGTTGATGTGAAGCAGCAGAATAATCGGCAGGAGCGGTCTGTGACCACTCTGAGCAGGCGCCAGGTAGAAAAGGCAAGAAGTTAGCAGCTGCCTGTTAGTTCTTAAATCTATGGAAAAAAAATATAAAAAACTGTCCTGGATAACTCCTTTCTCCCCTTCACCTCCGAGCCTGTTTTCACCTTCCTGACCAGGCCAATTTTTGTCACTTTATGTGGTAATAACTCTGGAACGATTCTGAGACTGTTTTTCGTGGCATATTATGCTGCATGTTAGTGATAAATATAGGTTAACATTTTTTACTCATTTATTTGTGAAACTTTTAGAATTTTGGCTAAAATGTAGCAGTTTTCAAATGTTTAATTGTTTTTGCCCTTAAACTCTTCACAACCTGAGATGTATATGTACATCCTAGATTGCCTCCCCCGGTCACCGCGGGCTCCCACAGCAAACTTGCGGTCATCCCCGCACATGTCTGCTGATCTGATCAGCAGTTAAGTGCGCCTGTTAACCCCTTAGATTGTGCTAACAGTTTGACAGCGCAATCTAAAGTGCTCAGGCGATTGCACCATTCCCCGCCACCATCAGCGGCCTCGTGATGTGATCACAGGGAACTAATACATTGGCACGGCATGGCACGGTGGGGTTAGATGATGACCCCTGTCACTGTCATGACGAGTTTCCTGTGAATGCTGACAGAGCGCTGGCACTCACAGTAAAACAGCATATCCCCTGATCAGAGCGATGCTTCAGAACCGATTGGTCTGTGCAAACATAAAGCCCCCTAGGAGGACTAGTAAAATAAAAAATGCAAAGAAAATGTTTTAAAATTAAAAATAAAACAAAAGTTCAAATCACCCCTCTTTTGCTCTATTAAAAATAAAAAATATACACATATTTGGTATTGCCATATTTAGAAATGCCCGATCTATCAAAATATAAAATCAATCTGATCGGTACACGGCATAGTGAGAAAAAAACTCCAAACGCCAAAACTACATTTTTTTTGTTGCCGCAACATTGCATTAAAAACCAATAACAGGCGATCAAAAGTTTACATCTTTACAAAAATAGAATGATTAAAATGCCAGCTCAAAATGCAAAATATAAGCCATCACGGAGCCCCAGATCCCAAAAATGGGGAATGCTACATGTCTCTGAAAGTGGCGACAAAAGCGCTATTCTTTTTTTTTTTAACAAACTTATGAATTTTTTTTTTTTACCGCTTTGACATGAGTAAAACTAGACATGTTTGACCTCTACAAACTCGTACTGACTCATAATAGAATCATAATGTCAGGTCAGTTTTGCCGTCAGTGAACATGGTAAATTAAAAAAAAACCAAACAATCGTGTAATTGCACTTTTTTTTTGCATTTTCACCGCACTTGGAATTGTCTTCCTGTTTTTCAGTACAATATGAGGCAGAATCAATGGTGTAAATCAACAGTACAACTCATTCTGCAAAAATCAAGCCCTCATATGGCAATAGTGATGGAAAAATAAAAAAGTTATGGCTCTTAGAAGAAGGGGAGCAAAAAATTAAAACGAAAAATGGAAAATTGCCAAGGGGTTAAACCAGATAGTTATATCACATATAATAATTAATAAACAATATTTACTTCTCATTTTTGAGAGGCTTCCCCTTTGAGATCTCTTCTTTCTTAGTGTTTTATGGTTGCTTGTTGTTTTGTCCATATGAATTTCCTATATTAGGCAAGAATGCAGAGTGATGTGAAAAAGTATTTGCCCCCTTCCTGATTTTTTTATTCTTTTGCATGTTTGGCACTATTAAATGTTTCAGATCGCTAAACAAATTTAAATATTAAACAAAGATAATACAAGTATTCACAAAATTCAGTTTATGAATGAAGGTGTTTATTAAGGGAAAAAGAAATCCAAATATACAGGGCCATGTGAAAAAGTGATTTCCCACCTTCCCCCCTTCCTTTAAAATGTAAATTAACTGTGGTTTATCACATCTTTGGGAAGCGGAGTTCAATTTTCCTAGCCACACACAGGTAAATCAAGACATCACTTAAATAGAACCTGCCTGACAAAGTGAAGTAGACCAAAAGATCCCCTAGAGCTATACATCATGCCATGAACCAAAGCAATTCAGAAACCAGTGAGAAACAACGTAAATGAGATTTATCAGTCTGGAAAAGGTTATAAAGCCATTTCTAAAGCTTTGGGACTCAAGCGAACCACAGTGAGAGCCATTATCCACAAATGGCAACAAATGGCAAAAACATAGAACAGTGTCACGTGAACCTTTTCAAAATTACCCCAAGAGCGCAGCGACAACTCATCAAAGAGGTCACAAAAGACCCCACAGCAACATCCAAATAATTGCAGGCCTCAGTTGCCTCAGTTAAGGTCAGTGTTTATGACTCCACCATAAGAAAAAGACAGCGCAAAAATGGCTTGCATGGCAGAGTTCCAAGACGAAAAGCACTGCTGCGCAAAAAACAATTTAAAGAGCAATAAGAAAATAATAGCGGGTCTTACTCTTGCCAGAAAACATCTTGATGATCCCTGAGACTTTTGGGAAAATACTCTGTAGACTGATAAGACAAACATTTAACTATTTGGAAGGTGTATATTTCAGCAAAGGAACATCATACCAACAGTAAAATATGGTGGTGGTAGTGTGATGGTTTGGGGCTGTTCTGCTACTTAACCCCTTCACGACCGGCCGATTTTTCGCTTTCCGTTTTTTTTTTTCGCCATTCTTTTTCTGAGAGACGTAACTTTTTTATTTTTCAGTCAATATGGTCATGTGAGGGCTCATTTTTTGCGGAACGAGCTGTACTTTTAAAGGAAACCATCAGTTTTACCATATTGTGTACTAGAAAATGGCAAAAAAATTCCAAATGCTGAAAAATTGCAAAAAAAGTGCGATAGCACTATGGTTTTTGAGATATTTTATTCACTGTGTTCACTATATGGTAAAACTGATGTGTGGGTGTGATGCCTCAGGTCAGTGTGAGTTCGTAGACACCAAACATGTATAGGTTTACTTTTATATAAGGGGTTAAAAAAAAATCGGAAGTTTGTCCGAAAAAAGTGGCACACGTTTTACGCCATATTCCGTGACCCGTAGCGTTCTCATTTTTCGGGATCTTAGGCTCAATGACGGCTTATTTTTTGCGTCTCGAGCTGACGTTTTTAACGGTACCATTTTTGCGCAGATGCTACGTTTTGATCGCCTCTTATTGCATTTTGCGCAAAAGTTGTGGCGACAAAAAAACGTCGTTTTGGCGTTTGGAATTTTTTTGCCGCTACGCCGTTTACTGATCAGATTAATTGATTTTATATTTTGATAGATCGGGCGTTTCTGAACGCGGCGATACCAAATGTGTGTATATTTTTTATTTTTTTAACCCTTTAATTTTCAATGGGGCGAATGGGGGGTGATTTGAACTTTTAGGTTTTTTTGTTTTTTTTAAATTTTTTAAAACTTATTTTTTAACTTTTTTTTTTTATTTTACTAGTCCCCCTAGGGGGCTATTGCGATCAGCATTCCGATCGCTCTGCAGTATCTGCTGATCACAGCTGGAAGGCTGTAAACAGCAGATACGCTGTCTTTCTCTTTTGCTGTGCCCCGGGCACAGCGAAAGTGAAACCAAGTCAGGTGTAGTACAGGAGTCATCACATGACCCTGTGCTACCATGACAACTATCGGGAGTCACGTGATTGCGTCACGTGACTTCCGGTATCGGGCGGTAAGGTAAATATTACCGCAATCGCGCTTATAATGGCGCTGTCATGTATTGACAGCGCCATATAAGGGGTTAATCGGCACGAGCAGATAACGATTCTGCTCGTGCCTAGCAGGCACACATCTCAGCTGTGAAAATCAGCTGAGATGTGCGCCGATCGCGGCATGCTGCCGCCGGAGGACCGCGGGCAGTAACATTATGTCATTTAGGACGTAATTTTACGGCCCGCGGTCGTTAAGGGGTTAAGGACCCGGAAGACTTGCTGTGGTAAATGGAACCATGAATTCTACTGTCTACCAAAAAATCCTGAAGGAGAATGTCTGGCCATCTGTTCATGACGTCAAGCTGAAGCGCACTTGGGTTATGCAGCAGGACAATCCAAAACACACCAGCAAGTCATAGCTGAATGATTTAAGAAAAACAAAACTAAGACTTTGGAGTGGCCTAGTCAAAGTCCTGAACTTAATGCAATTGAGATGCTGGGGCGTGACCTTAAAAAGGTGGTTCATGCTTGGAAACCCTCCAATGTGGCTGAATTAAAACAACTCTGCAAAGATGCATGGGCCAAAATCCTCAAGAGCAGTGTAAAAGACTTATTGCCAGTTATCACAAACTCTTAATTGCAGTTGTTGCTGCTAAGGGTGGCCCAACCAGTTATTAGGTGTAAGCGGCTATCACTTTTTCACGCAGGGCCCTGTCAGTTCAGATTTCTTTTTCCCTTAATAATTAAGACCTTCATTTATAAACTGAATTTTGTGTTTTCTTGTGTTATCTTTGTCTAATATTTTAAATTTGTTTGGTGATCTGAGACATTTAAGTGTGACAACAAGAATAAGAAATCGGGAAGGGGCAAACACGTTTTCACACCACTGTATATGCATGGTTTTCTGATATAATCATTTGACTATGTTTAAGGTCTTGTACGACTGATAGTTTATCTGTATAAATAAAAATAATATTAAATAACATTCCCCACATGTCTACTTTATATCAGCATCATTTTTTAAAGATATTTTTTTGTTAGGAAGTTACAAGGGTAAAAAGTTCATCAGCAATTTCTAATTTTTCCAACAAAATTTACAAAACTAATTTTTTTTAGGGACCACATCACATTTGAACTGTTGCTGTGGGGCTTTTGTGACCTCTTTGATCAGTTGTCGCTGCTCTCTTGGGGTAATTTTGAAAAGGTTCACGTGACACTGTTCTATGTTTTTGCTATTTGTGGATAATGGCTCTCACTGTGGTTCGCTTGAGTCCCAAAGCTTTAGAAATAGCTTTATAATCTTTTCCAGACTGAGAAATCTCATTTACTTTGACTTTGAGAGGCCTAGGTGACAGAAAATATCCGAAAAGGGACATCATTTAAAAACTGCACCCCTCAAAGTGTTTAAAGGGAACCAATCACCAGGATTTTCATATATAACCTAAAGTCAGTGCTACACTGACACTATGCAGATATCCATATAATGGTCTTTAAAGTGTTACTAAGCAGATATCCATAAGGATATATCCATCCTGACACTATCAGGCTGATTCTCTACATACCTGTAGTGGTCAGCTCGGATGTTTAGAATTTGAAATCCAAGAAAGTAAAGTTTATAAAATTAGCTGCTTCTTGAGTGACAGCAGCTGAGGAGCAGATAATATCTGGTGGGGTATTCATAGTTATCCCCTCCCCCTGTTAGAATTCGAATAAATATGATACAATCGACCTAGCAGGACCTTGGGTGAGGTCATACCCATGACCTCGTATACAGCTTTGTTGGCTGAGGCCCCGTCCCTTCTGGTCACATGGGTATGACCTCACACAGGTTTTGCTAGGTCGATTGTATAATAATTATGCTAATTCTAACAGGGGGAGGGGATAGCTATGAATACCCCACCCCCCCCCCCGATATTATGTGATCCTCAGCTGCTGTCAATCAACAAGCAACTAATTTTATAACCTTTACTTTCTTGGATTTCAAAACCTAAATATTTGAGCTGACCACTAAAGGTATGTATAGAATCAGCCTGATAGTGCCAGTATAGCACTGGCTTTAGGTTATATACGAAAATCCTGTTGATTGGTTCCCTTTAAAAATACATTCAAGAAGTTTATTAACCCATCAGGTGCTTCTAAGAAATTAAAGCAATATAGAAGGCACACTGTTTAGGCGCATAGCAGGGCCCCGTAAGGAAAGGAGCACCATTTGACTTTTGGAACACAAAATTGGCTGGAATAGACAGCGGAGGCCATGATGGTTTGCAGAGCCCCTGATTTTCCTAAATAGTGGACACCCCCCTCCCCCCATAAGTGACCCCATTTTAGAAACTAGATCTCTTAAGGAATTTATCTACAGGTGCTTCATATAGTTTTATAGTGATGAGCTATGAAAATAAAAAAAAAACAAAAAAACACATTTTTCCAGAAAAATGCTTTAGCTCCAAATAAGTATGGCTGACACCTTATATGTGATGGAAAAATACTGTTGGGACGCATGACAGGGCTCGAAAGGGAGCCCCATTTGACTTTTGGATCGCAAAATTAACTAGAATATATAGTGGATGCCATGTTGGGTTTGCAGAGCCGCTAATTGTGCCTAAACCGTTGAAATCTTTCACAAGTGACTCCATTTTGACAACTAAAGAGATTTTTGTCTAGAATAGATTGCTGATGCAGTGTCACATTTTCCCTGACATGCCAAAACAGCAAAAACGCCCACAAGTGACCCCATTCTGGAAACTGCACCTCGTGGACTTCATCTAGAGGTGTAGTGAGCATTTTTAACCAACAGGCGATTCACAGACTTGTAAAATATTGGGTTGAGTAACAAGTTGCTTTGGCCCCAAATTTTTAATTTTCAAAAGGGTAATAGGAGAAAATGAATGGTACAATTTGTTATGCAATTTCTCCTGAGTACACTGATTCTCCATACATGGTTGAAAACTACCGTACTTTTGAGGCACAGTGCAAAGCTCAGAAGGGAAGCATTTGCCATACTGGTATTCAAATTTTGCTGGAATGGTTTGAGGTTGCCATGTCACCTTGGCAGAGCCCTGAGGTACCAGACAAGTAGAACCCCTACATAATTTACTTCATTTTGGAAACTGCACCCCTCAAGCAATTTATTTAGATGTGCAGTGTGCACCTTGAACCTGCAGGTGCTTCACAGAATTTTATAACATTGAGCAGTTAAAATAACAAACCCAATTTTTAGATTTTTACAATGGTAACAGGAGAAAATGACCAAACAATTTGTTGCACAATTTCTCCTGAGTGCACGGATACCCTATATGTGGTCATAAACTACTATTTGGGTGGATGGTAGGGCTTGGAAGGAAAGGAGACACATTTGACCCTTGGAACTCAAATTTGGCTGGAATAAATAGCCATGTTTTGTTTGCAGAGCCCTGATGTGCCTAAAGAGTGGAAATCCCCACAAGTGACAACCATTTAGGAAAATAAACCCCTCAGGGAATGTATTTACGGGTAAGGTGAGCATCTTAAACCCACAGGTGCTTCACATAATTTTATAACGTTGAGCCGGAAAGCTTAAAAATTATATTTTTCCCTCAAAAATTTCCATTCCATGAGGTTAACAGAAATAAATAGACCATACAATTTATTCTGCAATTTCTCCGATACCCCATATGTGGTAGAAAACTACTGTTTGTGCACACAGCAGGGCTCAGAAGGGAAGGAGATCCTGAGCACTTAAATCAGGGTTTCCATATAACGCCGCGTTCACATGTTCAGTATTTGGTCAGTATTTTACATCTGTATTTGTAGGCCAAAATCAGAAGTGGAACAATCAGAGGAAAAAGTGTAACAGAAACACGAGCACCAATTCTGCACTTTTCACTCACTCCTCATTATGGCTTACAAATATTGATGTGAAATACTGATCAAATACTGAAGGTGTCCTAAATCTTAGAATGACGTGATTCAGGTGAAACCACTGAGGGATCCATCACTATTAAGAGGCAGCAGAGCTACTCTGGACTCTATCTGGCCTCTGTTGAGTGGTGTCCTCTTCAGAGGTGCACAAAACTGTGGCTAAGGCTGGAATCACACTTGCGAGTGTAAAATCGGACCGAGTCTCATGCTAGAAAGTAGCATGAGCTCTGACCGAGTATTGATCCGTGTGCAATGCAACAGCAATGCGATTCTGTGTTCTCATGATTGTAGTCCATGTGCAATCCGTGTGTGATCCGTATGGGATTCGTTTTTATTCTCAGCAGCTATGTCATCTGCCATTCAGCTCTGCTACATGGCAGCTGAAAGCAGACACAGACAGAGCCATGTAGCAGAGCTGAATGGCCGCTGACAGCAGACACAAAGCCGCGGGATCAGAATGAAGTCGGATGAACTTCACCCGACTTCATTGTCATCCCGCGGATCTGTCTGTGTGTCATGGCCTGATTTTTGTTCACTGGTGAAGGTGTCACTGGTGACCGCAAATCCCCTAAGTGACTGAAGTGATCTGTGCTATCAGCGGTGCCGTCACTGAGGTTACCCGCGGCCACAGCAGAAGTCCTCCCACTGAGATCTGTGGCCGCGGGTAACCTGAGTGACGTCGTCGCTGATATCGTGACTCACTTCAGTCGCTGTGGGGATCTCACGGAGAGCAGTCGTGGTCTGAGACCGCTCTCTGTCAGCTTTTGATGTAGCAGAGCTGAAAGCGTCGTGAGACCTCTATGGATTACGTCGGACCTGGAGGGGTATTTGGGGGTTTAATAAAGTGGTGAAAGAGGGGGGGGGTTTTGTCATTTATTTCAAATAAAGGATTTTTTGGTGTATGTCTTTATTTTCTTTATCTTCCAGGTTAATCATGGAAGGTATCTCGGGGAGACGCCTGCCATGATTAACCTAGGACTTAGTGGCAGCTATGGGCTGCTGCCATTAACTCCTTATTACCTCGATTGCCACTGCACCAGGGCAATTCGGGATAAGCCGGGTACAGTCCCGGGACTGTCGCATCTAGTGGATGCGGCAATTCCGGGCGGCTGCCGGCTGATATTGTTAGGGTAGGGGGCTCCCCATAACATGGCGCTCCCCATCCTGACAATGCCAGCCTCCTGCCGTATGGCTTTACCCTGGCTGGTATGAAATTTGGGGGGAACCGCACGCAGTTTTTTTTTTAATTATTTAATTTACTGCACGATATAGACCCGCCCACCGGCAGCTGTGATTGGTTGCAGTGAAACAGCTGTCAGTCAACTTGGGGGTGTGTCTGACTGCAACAAATCATAGGCGCCGGTGGGCCGGGAAAGCAGTGAATACGTGATGGAATAACGAGCGGCCGGCTTTTTCAAAAGAGGAAAAGCCGCCGGAGCTTTGTGACAGCCGTGCACTGGTGATCGGTGAGTATAAGAGAGGGGGGGGTTGGGAGAGGGATAGACCGACAGAGAGAGACCCAATGACAGAGATAGAGCGACATCAACAGACCTCACTCATTTCCAGTGTTTTTCTGCAACATGTGATAAATGTATTTAGAAAAACGCATGTCACTAGGATGGTGTGTGTGCCGTCCGTGTGACATCCGGTTTTTTTCACGCACCCATAGACTTTCATTGGAGTGACTCGTACGTGAAACTCACCAAAACGCAGCATGCTGCGATTTTTTTCTCAGTCCGTTTTGGACTGAGAAAAAAAATAGCAGATGGGAGCTGCCTCATTGATCAACATTGGTCCGAGTGCAATGCGAGATTTTCTCGAGATGACCGAAAACCAGTAATTCAGGAATTTATTTATTTTTTTTTATTATGCCGTTCACCGTGTGGTAAAAGTGATTAAGTTTTAAGTGTGCTTTACACGCTGCGACATCGCTAACGATATATCGTTGGGGTCACGTCGTTAGTGACGCACATCTGGCGCCGTTAGCGATATCGCAGCGTGTAACACCAAGGAGCAACGATCAACGAGAGCAAAAACGTGAAAAATCGTTGCTCATTGACACGTCGCTCCTTTCCCAAATATCGTTGCTGCTGCAGTTACGATGTTGCTCGTCGTTCCTGCGGCAGCACACATCGCTATGTGTGACACCATAGGAATGACGAACATCTCCTTACCTGCGTCCACCAGCAATGAGGAAGGAAGGAGTTGGGCGGCCACTCATCTCCGCTCCTCCTCTGCTATTGGCCGTCTGCCGTGGCTGTGACGCTCCACGAACCGCCCCCTTAGAAAGTAAGCGGTTCACCTGCCAGAGCGACATCGCAGGGAAGGTAAGTCCGTGTGACGGGTGTTAGCGATGTGTGCCACGGGCAGCAATTTGCCCATGACGCACAACCGACAGGGCAGGGTACGCTCACTAGCGATATCGGTACCGATATCGCAGCGTGTAAAGTACCCTTTATACTCCAGGTCAGTACGGTTACAGTGTGAGAGCAGTAAAAGATTAGGATTGCTACTTCCAATAGGTGGCGCTACAGTTTATTTCCCAGAGGGGCATTACAGCTATAAGTCTCCTCACTGACAGCCAGACTGGTGTGTCAGGTCTCCACAAGGAGAATAGCCCCCACTATAGCTTCTCATAAGCCAGATCAGATACCCACACTTTACACTGACGAGGGGGCAATCACCCCGAAACACCATGTCTGCAAACTGGGCTTCTGATCTGGCATAAATCCTTAGTATTATGAAAAGGCTTGTTAGAAAGCCACTTTTGACTTTTAGGATTGCTACTTACAATAGGTGGCGCTAGAATTTGTCTCCTTACTGGGAAGACAATTTGAATTTTGTGTGTGTGTGTGTGTGTGTGTGTGCGTGTGCGTGTGCGTGTGCGTGTGTGTGTGTGTGTGTGTGTGTGTCCGTCCCCTAACCCCTTATTTCAAATATGAGATTTGTCTTTTAATGTGAGTTTCTGAGATTGTTACTTCATGACACATTTGTACTTTGTTAGGGAAGGGGGAACAGTCTTGTTCAGAATGGTACTCATGTAACCTGCCTGAAAAAAAGCTAAATCAACGCTCAAAAGAATGAACATATGCAAAGCAATTTAAAAAAGAACTTGCTGTTCATGTTCAGTCTTTGGAGCTTCAATTAAGTGCTTCAAGTTTCCAAAGACAACAGTTAAAAAAAAAAAAAAAAAAGTGATCTGACCATTTTTCAGTCGTTTTCCTGACACATCCTCTGCTTGAAGGCTATGCCAATGTCTAAAAATAAAGTCATGGGCACACAGCTTTAGTGTAGAGTAAATTTAGGTTAAAAGTCTTGTGTTTATGATCTGAAACTTGACAATTATAAAGAGTAGTTTTCAAATTTAGAATTTTTAAATCACCTCCGGCGCCATTCCAATGACATCGGTGCCTGGTCCCCTGGGGATAGCGTGACATTGTTAGGCCACATGAGCCTGCAGCCGCTTCTATCTTACATCTTTTTTAAAGTAACTGGTAGAAGTCAGAGAGCAGCACTTCTTCCAAATATCAGTTGTGTTTAGAAGGAAATAAGGGTAAACTGGCCACTGATTGGCTGCAGGGCTCATGTGGCATAACGAACATCATGCTAGCCCCAGGACACCAGGCGCAGACGTAGCCGGAAAAGTGCAGGAGGGGAGTAGAAGCTGGCTTTATTATATAAAGGGGAAAATAGCAATTGATAAGGGATTGTCCGAGCAGTGGACAATCCCTTTAGGGCTCTTTTCTACTTCCAATTTTCATGTAAAAACACTTGCACCAGTGTTAATCAAGGCAGGATCGTCTTTCCTTTTATTTCTTGACATGAATCGTGCTCTCGGTGCAATTGCAGCATGCTGCGTTTTGCAGCGAGTGTTGGCTCACATATCCCCATTCAAGCCGATGGGAGCGTGTGAAACATTGCAGTGCACTCGCATGTTAAGCGACCTCAGTGCAATATGCGCATAGACAGACAGCGGAGGAGATGGAGAGAAAGTGTTTCCTGCCTCTTCTCCGCACCTGTGATATGATCGCAAGATCGCTTCACAGTCATGATCCTCGGCTGATGCATGGAGCAGAGAATCATTAGCATATCGCTTCTGATGGTCTCGCATCGGAAGCTATACACAAGTGGAAAAGAGCCCTAAGTGAGATAGTCATACCACACACAAAAAAAGTTACAGAAGAACATTTCTCAGATCTACTTTTATTTTATTAGGATGTTAGAGGGATTAAAAACATAGCAGCAATTTTTTCAAGGAAAGTTACAAAACTATTTTGTTTGTTTTGTTTATGGACCTACCGTATTCAGTCTTGATATGACTTTGAGAGGCCTGTTTTTTGGAAAACCCCAAAAAGTGATGACATTTTAAAGACAGGTAGTAACGCAAGGTAGGATGAATGCAATGAAAAATTAAATTAATGAGGGCTTGGGTTTTTTTTTGCAGGACAAGTTGTACTTTTGAATGAAACCAATAATTTTACCATATGATGCACTAGAAAATGGGGAAAAAAAATTCAAAAGAGAAATGATATTGAAAAGAAGAAAAAAAAAAGTGCAATTCCACAAGCTTTTGTATTTACCATTTCACTATATGGTAAAACTGACCTTCCAGTATGATTCTCCAGGTCCGTAAGAGTTCAGAGATACCAAACATGTATAGTTGTGTTTTTGTTTTTTTTATTTAATCCCTTTCCTTTCCTTTTAATTCCTCCCTTTCTTCCAAGAGCCATAACTTTTATTTTTTCAATAATAAAGCCATATGAGGGCTTGTGTTTTTTTTTTGTTTTTTTTTTATGAGAAGAGTTTTACTTTTGAATGACACCAATCGCTCTGGCACATATTGAAATTGCAATACAAAGTGCAATTGACAATTGTTTTTTTATTTCCCATATTCACTATATGGTAAAACTGACCAGGCAATATGATTGTCCGAGTCCAGTACAAGTTCTTAGATAAACGTAAAACTACACATCTGTTATCTAAGTGGTGGTGAGGGGGCAAATTCAGAAATTTGCACAGAAAAAAAATACTTTCTTGTAGCCATTTTCAGAGACCCGTAGCCTTCTCATTTTTCGGACTCTGTGATGGCTTATATTTTGCATCTTGAGGTGAAGTTTTTAATTATACTATTGTTGGGCAGATGTGATATTTTGATGGCCTGTTATGGCATTTTAATGAGGAAAAAAAACAAAACGTAATTCTGGCGTTTCGATTTTTTTTTCTCACTACACTTTTTACCAATCAGATTAATTGATTTTATGTTTTGATAGCTCGAGCATTTCTGAATCCAACAATACCAAATATGTGCATTTTTTTTAGAATTATTATTATAGTTTTATTTTCAAAGGGGCAATTTGAACTTTTATGTTTGTTTTTTTTTTCTTTCATATTTTTTTAAAACTCTATTGATTTCACACTTGAAGCCTGCACTATCCGATCACTTCTGCTGTTCAGAGCTATGCTTTAGCATCCTTCTGAACAGAAGACATGCTGATCTCCTGTGAACGCCGGAGTTCTGCCAGCAAAGGAAGGGAGTTATAAAAGCAACGTTATGAGATCCTATTGGTGCCCTGTGATCACGTCATGGGGCCATCGATGGCAACAGGGAATGGCATGATCCAACCAGCAGGATTTTGCTATCTGAAGTAAAGGCAGTGCCATACTGGAATTAAGATGCTGAATACAGGCATACCTGTTATAGAAAGAGGCGATGGTTGGTTAATTAAATATCTTCAAAGTGCAGTGCTTTTCTGCAACTTTCATTAATGTGTACAACATGGGTGGGGTGTCCTCGCGTTTATTCCTCCTCCAGCGTCCTTTGGAATGGCCCCTTTTTATTTGAATATCATGCTGCCATTGCTGTTGGCAGTGTGTACGCATTGCCACAGTATTCAGGTCTTCATTACAATGGCACCGGAGTCCGCGTACGCTGTGATCTCAGGTGCTGTTTTATTGACTAAACTGTGGTGAAGACTGAGGGAGGGGAAATCTGTGCACATGCCGATGCTTTTCATAGCCCATCTTTCTATACACAGGTATGCCTGCATTCAGCATCTTCGTTCTAATATGGCACTGCTTTTATCTCATATAGCAAAAGCCTGCTGGTTGGTCCTCTTTAAGACAGATTGAAAATAACAGTAGCCATACAAAATATTGACAAATTTGGACATTTTTACTTGGGGATATACTCACTTTTTTGGCCAACGGTATGGACATTAATGGCTGTGTGTTGAGTTAACTACAGGGCACGCCAAATTTATACTGTTTTACAAGCTATACACTGACTGCTTTATATTGTATCAAAGTATCATCGTAAGGAAAAGATGTAAAATATATACAAAAAGGTGTACTCACTTTTGTGATAGAGTGCACAAAAACTACATGCACATAGACACACATACAGCTGACACATGTAGCCAAATATCCAATAATAAAAGTAAATAAAAATAAAATTAAAAATCACCTTCTAGAATAAAGACAAGTGTGCATAGGTGCAAGCTGAGACAACTAGTAAATATAAAAAAAATTAACCAAATACAGCCACACTTAGATGCTAGAATATGTAAACCGTGAATATCTGAAACTGAAATTGCATTACTGCTATAGAAAGTAAAAGAAGGGAATTTTGTTTACTTACCGTAAATTCCTTTTCTTCTAGCTCCAATTGGGAGACCCAGACAATTGGGTTGTATAGCTATGCCTCCGGAGGCCGCACAAAGCATTACACTAAAAGTGTAAAGCCCCTCCCCTTCTGCCTATACACCCCCCGTGCTCACGGGCTCCTCAGTTTTGGTGCAAAAGCAAGAAGGAGGAAAAAATTATAATTGGTTTAAAGTAAATTCAATCCGAAGGAATATCGGAGAACTGAAACCATTCAACATGAACAACATGTGTACACAAAAAAAAACAGGGGCGGGTGCTGGGTCTCCCAATTGGAGCTAGAAGAAAAGGAATTTACGGTAAGTAAACAAAATTCCCTTCTTCTTTGTCGCTCCATTGGGAGACCCAGACAATTGGGACGTCCAAAAGCAGTCCCTGGGTGGGTAAATAATACCTCATAATAGAGCCGTAACCGGCTCCGTCCTACAGGTGGGCAACCGCCGCCTGAAGGACTCGCCTACCTAGGCTGGCATCTGCCGAAGCATAGGTATGCACCTGATAGTGTTTCGTGAAAGTGTGCAGGCTCGACCAGGTAGCCGCCTGACACACCTGCTGAGCCGTAGCCTGGTGCCTCAAAGCCCAGGACGCTCCCATGGCCCTGGTAGAATGGGCCTTCAGCCCTGAGGGAACCGGAAGCCCGGAGGAACGATAAGCCTCGAGAATTGGTTCCTTGATCCACCGAGCCAGGGTTGATTTGGAAGCTTGTGTCCCTTTACGCTGGCCAGCGACAAGGACAAAGAGTGCATCCGAGCGGCGCAGGGGCGCCGTACGAGAAATGTAGAATCTGAGTGCTCTCACCAGATCTAACAAGTGCAAATCCTTTTCACATTGGTGAACTGGATGAGGACAAAAAGAGGGTAAGGAGATATCCTGATTGAGATGAAAGGGGGATACCACCTTAGGGAGAAATTCCGGAACCGGACGCAGAACCACCTTGTCCTGGTGAAACACCAGGAAGGGGGCTTTGCATGACAGCGCTGCTAGCTCAGACACTCTCCGAAGTGATGTGACTGCCACTAGGAAGACCACCTTCTGTGAAAGGCGCGAGAGAGAGATATCCCTCATTGGCTCGAACGGTGGTTTCTGAAGAACCATCAGCACCCTGTTCAGATCCCAGGGTTCTAACGGACGCCTGTAAGGAGGTACGATGTGACAAACCCCCTGCAGGAACGTGCGTACCTGTGGAAGTCTGGCTAGGCGCTTCTGAAAAAAGACAGAGAGCGCAGAGACTTGTCCCTTAAGGGAGCCTAGTGACAAACCCTTTTCTAATCCGGATTGAAGAAAGGACAGAAAAGTGGGCAAGGTAAACGGCCAGGGAGAAACGCCCTGAGCAGAGCACCACGACAGGAAAATTTTCCAAGTCCTGTGGTAGATCTTGGCGGACGTTGGTTTCCTAGCCTGTCTCATGGTGGCAATGACCTCTTGAGATAGTCCTGGATCCTAGCGTCTTCAGGTTTCAATGGCCACACAGTCAGGTTCAGGGCCGCAGAATTCAGATGGAAAAACGGCCCTTGAGACAGCAAGTCTGGTCGGTCTGGGAGTGCCCACGGTTGGCCGACCGTGAGATGCCACAGATCCGGGTACCACGACCTCCTCGGCCAGTCTGGAGCGACGAGGATGGCGCGACGGCAGTCGGCCCTGATCTTGCGTAACACTCTGGGCAACAGTGCCAGAGGAGGAAACACATAAGGGAGTTGAAACTGCGACCAATCCTGAACTAAGGCGTCTGCCGCCAGAGCTCTGTGATCTTGAGACCGTGCCATGAACGTCGGGACCTTGTTGTTGTGCCGGGACGCCATTAGGTCGACGTCCGGCATGCCCCAGCGGCAACAGATCTCCTGAAACACATCCGGGTGAAGGGACCATTCCCCTGCGTCCATGCCCTGGCGACTGAGAAAATCTGCTTCCCAGTTTTCTACGCCCGGGATGTGAACTGCGGATATGGTGGAGGCTGTGGCTTCCACCCATAGCAGAATCCGCCGGACCTCCTGGAGGGCTTGCCGACTGCGTGTCCCGCCTTGGTGGTTGATGTATGCCACCGCTGTGGAGTTGTCCGACTGAATTCGGATCTGTTTGCCTTCCAGCCACGGCTGGAATGCTTTTAGGGCAAGATACACTGCCCTTATCTCCAGAACATTGATCTGAAGGGAGGACTCTGGCTGAGTCCAAGTCCCCTGAGCCCTGTGGTGGAGAAAGACCGCTCCCCACCCTGACAGGCTCGCGTCCGTCGTGACCACAGCCCAGGATGGGGGCAGGAAGGATTTCCCCTTTGACAGAGAAGTGGGAAGAAGCCACCACTGAAGGGAAGCTTTGGCTGCCCGAGAAAGGGAGACGTTCCTGTCGAGGGACGTCGACTTCCTGTCCCATTTGCGGAGAATGTCCCATTGAAGTGGGCGCAGATGAAACTGCGCAAAAGGAACTGCCTCCATTGCTGCCACCATCTTCCCTAGGAAGTGCATGAGGCGCCTCAGGGGGTGTGACTGACCATGAAGGAGAGATTGCACCCCTGTCTGTAGTGAACGCTGTTTGTTCAGCGGAAGCTTCACTATCGCTGAGAGAGTATGAAACTCCATGCCAAGATATGTCAGTGATTGGGCCGGTGTCAGATTTGACTTTGGAAAATTGATGATCCACCCGAAACTCTGGAGAGTTTCCAGAGCAATGTTCAGGCTGTGTTGGCATGCCCCTTGAGAGGGTGCCTTGACAAGTAGATCGTCTAAGTAAGGGATCACCGAGTGTCCCTGAGAGTGTAGGATTGCCACCACTGTTGCCATGACCTTGGTGAAGACCTGTGGGGCTGTTGCCAGGCCAAAAGGTAGTGCCACGAACTGAAGGTGTTCGTCCCCTATGGCGAAGCGCAGGAAGCGCTGATGCTCTGGCGCAATCGGTACGTGGAGATAAGCATCTTTGATGTCTATTGATGCCAGGAAATCTCCTTGGGACATGGAGGCGATGACGGAGCGAAGCGATTCCATCCGGAACCGCCTGGTTTTCACATGCTTGTTGAGCAGCTTTAGGTCCAGAACGGGACGGAAGGATCCGTCCTTTTTTGGCACCACGAACAAGTTGGAGTAAAAACCGTGACCCCGTTGCTGAAGAGGAACCGGGATCACCACTCCTTCCGCCTTCAGGGTGCCCACCGCCTGCATAAGAGCCTCGGCTCTGTCGGGGGGTGGAGATGTTCTGAAGAAACGAGTCGGAGGACGAGAGTTGAACTCTATCCTGTAACCGTGAGATAGAATGTCTCTCACCCATCGGTCTTTTACTTGTGGCAGCCAGATGTCGCAAAAGCGGGAGAGCCTGCCACCGACCGAGGATGCGGTTTGAAGAGGCCGAAAGTCATGAGGAGGCCGCTTTGGGAGCGGTGCCTCCGGCGGTCTTTTTAGGACGTGACTTAGACCGCCATGCATCTGAGTTCCTCTGATCTTTCTGAGGCCTTTTGGACGAGGAAAATTGAGATCTGCCCGCGGTCCGAAAGGACCGAAACCTCGATTGTACCTTCCGTGGTTGAGGTCTGTTTGGTTTGGACTGGGGTAAGGATGAATCCTTTCCCTTGGATTGTTTAATGATTTCATCCAATCGCTCACCAAACAAGCGGTCGCCAGCCAATGGCAAACCGGTTAAGAACTTTTTGGAAGCAGAGTCTGCCTTCCATTCACGTAGCCACATGGCCCTGCGGAGTACCACCGAGTTGGCGGATGCCACCGCCGTACGGCTCGCAGAGTCGAGGATAGCATTAATGGCGTAGGACGCAAACGCCGACGCCTGATTGGTTAAGGACACCACTTGTGGGGCAGATGTACGTGTTACCGCATGAATCTGCGCCTGACAAGCTGAGATAGCTTGGAGTGCCCATACGGCTGCGAATGCTGGAGCAAAAGACAAGCCGATAGCTTCATAGATGGATTTCAACCATAGCTCCATCTGTCTGTCAGTGGCATCTTTGAGTGAAGCCCCGTCTTCCACTGCAACTATGGATCTAGCCGCCAGTCTGGAGATTGGAGGATCCACCTTAGGACACCGAGTCCAGCCCTTGACAACCTCGGGGGGGGGGGAAGGGATAACGTGTGTCCTTAAGGCGCTTGGAAAAACGCTTGTCTGGACAGTCCCGGTTTTTCTGGATTGCCTCTCTGAAGTCAGAGTGATCCAGAAACATATTTAATGTACGCTTTGGAAACCTGAAACGGAATTTCTCCTGAGAAGCAGACTCCTCAATTGGAGGAGCTGGGGGAGAAATATCCAACACCTGATTGATGGTCGCTATAAGGTCATTCACTACTGCGTCACCTTCAGGTGTATCTAGGTTGAGAGCGGCTTCAGTATCAGAATCCTGATCTGAGACCTCCGCTTCATCCTCCAGAGAGTCCCCCTGCTGGGACCCTGAACAGTGTGATGAAGTGGAGGGAATTTCCCAGCGACCCCGCTTGGGCGGCCTGGGACTGCGGTCCGTGTCAGAGACCTCACCCTGGGACCTGTGGGTTACCCCCGGGGCACATTGCTGTTCCAATTGAGGGGGACCAGGGGTCAAGGATTGGATAGAGCCCGGGGCCTGAATCACCGGTCTGGACTGCAAAGCTTCCAGTATTTTAGCAGACCATTTATCCATAGTGTCAGACAGCTTGTCAGCAAAGGCTGCAAACTCCGTCCCTGTCACCTGGACAGTGGTAGCTGGTGGATCCACCTGGGCCACTTGTAGCAGAGGCTCCGGCTGAGTAAGCGCCACCGGGGCCGAGCATTGCACACAATGAGGGTCAGTGGACCCTGCCGGTAGTACAGCTGTACATGAGGTACAGGTTGCAAAATACGTCTGTGCTGTGGCACCCTTGCCTTTTGCAGATGACATGTTATCTCCTCTGAGAACAACCAGGAGGGTATATAGCCAAAAATCAACAGAGCGACCGTACAGTGCAATGTATAGCCTAAAAGTATATATATATATATATATATATATATATATATATATATATATATATATATATATATATATATATATATATATATATATATATATATATATATAGATATATATAGATATATATATATATACACACACTTCGGTACTCAGTGGGGCCAGCACCACAGGTGCTGCTTACCGACCGCTCAGAGCGGTTGTGTGGTCGCCAGATTCCCTGCCTGGGTCTCCCTGTGTTGCCTCTCCTCCTCAGCGTCTGAATCGCTGACAGGAATGGCTGCCGGCGTTCAGTGAGGAGGAGGAGACCGTGGGCGTGCCCAAGAAAAGTGCGGGAATCCAGCGCCCCACTGTACTGAGTGAGGAGGGAGGAGGATACTAATGTATGCTCCAGCCCTCTGCTGACGATCCGTGCAGCGTCCCGCCCCTCCCCTGACTGGCAGGCCTGTGGGCGGGAAAGAACGACACTAGGCCGCAGAAGCCGGGGACTAAAGTTATAAGCGCGGCCGGCAATAAGCACGGCCGCGCGTAGTCCCCCGGCGCACTAACACCTCCAGCAGTGCTGGAAAGTGTATGGCACTAACGTTTCATGTCCGGCGCACTAACACACCCAGCAGAGCTGGAAAGTGTCTGGCCCAAGAACTCCATGTCCGGCGCACTAACACACCCAGCAGAGCTGGAAAGTGTCTGGCTGCTGTAATGTGTATGGGACCAGCGCTCCATGCGCGGTCCCCACGGAGACACAGAGTACCTCATAGTAGCAGGGCTTTGTCCCTGACGATATCCAGCTCCTATCCTGCAGATTCCCAGTGGCTGCGGAGGGAGCACGGTCCCAGTGCCTGGAGACCGATCCGGATCCCACTTCACCCAGAGCCCATTAAGGGATAGGGAAGGAAAACAGCATGTGGCTCCTGCCTGTGTACCCGCAATGGGCACCTCAACCTTAACAACACCGCCGACAAGAGTGGGGTGAGAAGGGAGCATGCTGGGGGCCCTGTTATGGGCCCTCTTTTCTTCCATCCGACCTAGTCAGCAGCTGCTGCTGACCAAGCAGTGGAGCTATGCGTGGATGTCTGCCTCCTTCGCACAAAGCAAGAAAACTGAGGAGCCCGTGAGCACGGGGGGTGTATAGGCAGAAGGGGAGGGGCTTTACACTTTTAGTGTAATGCTTTGTGTGACCTCCGGAGGCATAGCTATACAACCCAATTGTCTGGGTCTCCCAATGGAGCGACAAAGAAACCTACAATTTGGTGCATTTTTTTTATTAGAGCTGGCTCCTGCCTGTCCTTAAAATTGTAGACTTTCAGTCCGGGTAGAAGCAAAAAGATTAGGATCCCAACAAAGGGGTACGCCTTGTCACTGGCTGTTGGGTTCTCATGAATTAGCCAATTTGTGAGCCAAGTACCTCATTTTTTTTTTAAGTTTCTAAGGCAGTAATACAATACTACTTTCCTATATTCAACATTAACATATAGACACACATACAGCTCTGCTGCATGCACATATACCTTACATTACCACACCTTGCAGTTGCGCTCGCACACACACCTTGTAGACAGACAGGCACACATTTTGCAGTTTTGCAGTTTCTGAACAGAGCCTGTACCAGCTGAAGGCCCTTCTGCAACGTTAACTTTAGAACCTCGGGTCATGTGACTGATCACGACATAAAAAGTCCAAAAATGAAATGAAGGTTAAAGGGTCCTTCAGCTCCTCAGCTGGTTCAGTCTCCATTCAGCTCCTGATACGCGTACTCTATTGCGCCGCACCAATCATATAAGATCAGTGCAGAGGAGGAGGATAGAGAGCAGTACCCTCTTATCAGGGGGGACAAGGGGGGGGTGTGTGTGTGTGTGTGTGTGTAACCCTCCGGCCTGTAAGACGCACACACTTTTTGGCAGGAGTTTTTGTTGTTCAAAACTATCTTTAGTCTGTAAAATTCCGGTAAGTTTTTTTTTTTTTTGTACATGTATTATTGATGCTGTGGTTATTTACTTTTTGTTATGTTTTAAATAAAGAACGCTTTGTTTTTGATACCTACTTGTATTTGGCTTTGACAGAACTTTATTGATATAGTCATGTGCGAATTACATGTGTTTTTAATTTCCACAGCAGAAACGCACCAAATGCTTATGTATTTACCTGCAAATTTTCCATTTCTAATACAATTTTATGGGGAGAATCCACACAAAAGACAAAGTGAATTGGAAGAAGAAAAAAAAAAAATCTGGTCAGTTTACACTGCGTGTAAATAAAAGCAGTGGGCATGAGATTTCGATACATCCCAAGATGCTGTGTTTTTGCACAAGAAAACTATGAAGCAAACACTCATCATGGGAACTTAAAGGGAACATGTCAGGTGCAATATGCACCCAGAACCAAGAGCAGTTTTGGGTGCATACTGCTAATCCCAACATCTAGTAGAATAGATAAGATATCTTTAGAAGAAGAAAAAAAAAAAAGTACTTTTTTTTTATTGCATTTTAAAAAACTGTCAAACATAAATTGTGAGGGTAGTCCTCACACATACCCCCTCCCCTCAGAAAAAGTATTTCTAAAGATCCTCTGATATGCTAAGGAGTGCGGGGACTAGTCACAAGGGTACTAGTTCCTGCGCTCATTCCACCCTCTGAGCAGGTTAGCATGCTCACAGGGGCAAAATCCAGTGTTGGGTCGCAGGGGTAGCAGAGAGGTGTGTGGGGCCATGCCTCAGACTCTGTGCATTCATTAGCATGTTAGCACGCCCACAGGGGTGTGCTTACATGCTAAGGGGGCTAACTAGCCAACGGAACTAGTGCCCAATTGACTAATCGCTGGCCTCATTAACATATAATTAAGGATCTGTAGAAATACTTTTTCTAAAGAGCTCTTTATCTATGTTAGTGTATACAGGCACAGTTAGGCAGGGATTAGCAATATAAACCCAGAACTGCTCGTGGTCCTGAGTGCATATTGCACCTGACAGATTCCCTTTAACCAAGGATATAACAGGAAGCAGGACCTGGAGTATAGGCAAGTGGGGGTGGCTCACCCGCTGCTCCCTGATCTTGATTACATTTATATTTATACAAGTTAGGCATCGTTCAGATGTTGAGCATTTAGTGAGTTTTTTTTACCTCAGTACTTGTAAGCCAAAAAAAATGCAGAAGTGATGCCCATGCTTCCATTACATTACATTTTTCCAGATTGTTCCATTACTGGTTTTGGCTTAGGCCCCTTTCACAATGTGTTTTTCCCTACATTCATTGGTCCCGTTGGAGCATCCGTCCAAACAACCCCCCCCTCCTTCGCAAAACCTGTTTCGGACGCATGTGCCAACGGGGCCATTGACTATAAATGGAGCAGACTCCAGTAGTGTGTGCTCCGTCTTGCATCATTTTCAGGCATTACGTTTTGGTGTCAGTCTGCAGCAAACGTATGTCTACTACATGCAGGTGTCCGCCTGCAGAAAACGAATATGCCCGAAAATGGTGTAAGACAGAGCACACGCTAACGGAGTCTGCTCTATTATAGTCAATGGCCCAGTCGGCGCACGCGTCTGAAACACATTTTGCGTGGGGGTTCGGACGGATGCTCCGACTGGACCGCTGAACGTAGGGAAAAACGCAATGTGAAAGTAGCCTTACAAATACGGAGTTTAATAAAAAAAAAAACCTACCTCCCCAAATATTCTGCGTGTGTACATGGCCTTGGAAGGTGCAATTTGTATGGCTGTAAAAAGTTAATGTTATGTGCAACAATATTTCAGCTGTGCGAGAGGTTGTGCTCTTTAGGTCTAGTATTACGCCATGACACATGTAGGTTTGTATTTTTTATTTTATTCTTACTAACGTTTGTCCATCTTTTGCTGGCATTTTAGCATCACCAGTAAATGAGTGTTAAATTGACCTACAACATGAACAAAAAACAAAAACAAAAAACACACGGCACAAAAGTGGGAGTTGAAGCCAACATGTTTCACAAAGAGATGGCCCTAAGGTCTATCCTTGAGGTCTCAGTAAGTCAAGCAATGTAATAAAACAAAGACAAGTGGTCCCTGTCTTTTGCATTCAGGAAAAAGGCAACAGAGAATTATAACAAAGTAAAACTGGATTCCAGCGAGGAGTCACCACATTTGTCAGTTCAACCACCATGTGTGTTCAATAAAAGCTATGGGCTTTTCCATTGCGTGCACTCCTGGTTCGTACAGCAGCAGTGTGATCTGTGGGCAGTATTGCACTTTTTTGTAAACTCTTGCACCACGATCAGCGTTCCTTGTTTGTGCTTTTTGAGACCGTACAGGCTTATTTTTTTTAATTTTGCAGTTTTTCCACATGGATCTTGCATTGTATGCATATATACATACCCCTCAACTATCTCTAACATTTCACTTGGACATTAAATCAGAATGCACCTTGTGTAGCCAACATCAATGACCATGCCAGTTGTTGTGGCACGTTCAATGTCAATATAATTTTGCTCTTCTCTTAACCAGTCCCATTTAGAAATATATAATAATGCCCCATAGGTCAATTGGCACAAAGAACCTGAAGTGTATGGTCATGTTTTACCCTGCTATTCCAAATCATACTTCTTTGCATAGATTATAATGCTTAAAATGCTTAAAAAGGCATGATGGCTACAGTATGGCTCTCTCCATTCATGCGGTGGTGCGTCACCTCTGCCGGACACAGGTCAAACAAGCAGAAATAGTGCTTCCAATCAGGATAATGCATTTTCATTTCAAGTTATCAATGGAAAATTCCCAGAATGCATACAGTATTGCAAATGACTGGGCACAAGAGCTGACATACTGTGACTGTACAAAGAAATAAAATGGTCAAGTGTTAACAAAAGGGCCCAAGTGATCAGTGAACAAGAGGAAATATATGTGATAAGGAAACCAGCGGTGCCTTATTGTAACACGAGAAGGGGGCTTACAAATTTTTTTTTTTTTTAAGAATACAGGCCTAATGTTAGTCAGTGATGCCACTACTGCAGGAGTAAAATAAAAGTCCCTTCCCTATATACTAGCACAATCCATCTCTTTATATAAGGCTCTAAAACAAAATCTAGGAGAACACACTAATAAAAAGTCCCAGGTGGTGCTAGTGCAGCTACAGTGCAGCGTATCAGCCTCCCCCACCTCTCAGACACTATTGATAACTTATACAATATATTTCTCAGCACAATCTGATGTGAAATTAAATAAATATAGTTGTTAAAAAAAACAAAAAACAACCTAAATGTGGTTCTGAGCTCATAAGTCCCTGTGAGTGCACAAAGTCTGAGACTCCGGTTCCATTTTCATTGTGTGAACTTTTGGTTGGCTTGCACTAATGTTTCATTGCGGTCTCTCCCTAGCCAGTAAAGCTGTGAGGACATCACGTGTGGTGTACTTCATGAAACATCAGTTCTCGAGGAATCGGCGTTTCGGGGCCAAAGGTCTTTCCTGCCCGTCTTTCAAAGGCTGCGACCATCTGCTTCACTACCTCATCGAAAAAGACAGTTGCCAGCTGGGAATGCAGCAAGGACCGAAACTCAAATGAGATCTGCAGAAGAAGAGAAAATTAGGATAAGGTGCATAAGAAAATGGCATGGCTGGGGGCGGATAAGAGCAAACAATGTGTATTGGTGAAGGGGGGGGGGGGTGTGGAGTTAGGAAATCCCCTTTAATATACATACCGAAAAGTCTACAGTGCATGTACGAGGATACCCAGGGATGCCAGGGCTAAAGCGCCAAACTGTCTCCAAATGGTTGAAAAGACGACCGTCTGTACATGCAGCCTGAAAATGCAATAAATGGTAGAATAAAATTAATGTCCTCGTTACAGCAGACAAGCACTGATCAGAGCCGGGTATGTGTTGGCACAGGTTCAGATTTTCCTGGCATTCAGCAATCTCAAGTAATATAGGCTCCTTCCATGTCTAGTGACCTTGAAATCCACCTTACGGTTTGAAAGACTGCAAGCTATAATTGGCCCATGTTCAAGTTGGCAGAGACCATCTTAAAGAAATGTGCAGTGAAAAAAAAAAATACTATGAAATCATACTCAACATGAGGTGTAGAAGTGCAGGGAGATTGAGAACATACACAGGGAACCTGCCCGTCAAGTTATCGGGTACTTTGATACACTCCTCAACTTTGTCTCCTAGTCAATCCTGTGGTTTTTAATCTTTTTTAATTCGTTGTATATAATTTTATTTACATGTTGGGTTTTTTTGTTAGTGGGGAAGAGCATATATGTGTTTATAGTGAGTATTCATTTGTTTGTGTCTTAATTTTTCGTAGATAAATTGCATATTTGCATACCAATTTGTGCCCACCATAGTGATGTTGGTCCCATGATGAAATGATGAAATTGAGAAGCTATTGAATATATCCAAGATGGGGCTATCTTCTTTGTTCTGGAGTAGGAATGAAGTATCGGGCTTGAAGAGGCGGAGCATATATTATAAATATTTGCCTGAAGGCTATATAAGAATTACATTATTGTAATAATTATGTTTCACACGTGTATATGATATTTCTTTCTGCCTGACATGGGTTACCTGTATAAATGTAATCAATATTCTTGGGACGGAGCGCTTGCAGAAATCCAAAATCCTCCTCGGACTGAATAATAGGCGTATGAATAGGGGACGCTCCTGCCTCGCTGCACACATCCGATGCTTGACACGCAGGGTGCGTTCCACTATCGCCTGGCAGGAAGTTCCTTTTACAACAGGAGGTGACGGATTCATGCAAGCGCCTAAAGGATCCCTGATAGGTGGGCTCAGCGTATATAATCCCTGTGGTTACTGTGACCCGACATGCCCCCTGTAGAAGCCGGGAGCGAAACACGTGTCGGGGATCGGGTGTTTGCGGCGCACGCATTAAGGTAACTTTGCTCTATTTGCATGATGCCATGCCAGTATGTTGTACTAGAGGTCCTGCATCTTGCCGGTTCTCATTAGTGATTATAGCGGTCATCTAGGTGGCTGCTGGAGTGCGGCATTGTGATATAGCATTAGAAACCTTGCACACATTCCAATGTGTCCTGATTGGTTCAATTTACATACCTTGTATGCTGATCTAACTCCCTCCATCCCTTGTCTGCTGTAACAATTATCAATGAGTGGCACGCTGTGTTGTAGCACGGGTGTCCTTGCATACAAACAGTACCATTAGATGGAGCGACTGCGATTCAGTATGGGAGGAGGGCTGTGATAGGCATATTTCAGCATGGTGTCTATATCCCCGGGGTTGTTCAATGGCAACAAAGCCTTAATATAGGGATTTCTGTGCTCTGTCTTGCATATCAGATTTATTTATATGCACTGATCTTGGTTATCCAAGAATTTGAGGTGATGTGTACTGAAGTCTTGATTATGTATATACGGATATAGCACATGTCTTAATGGGCTATACATACACTTCTTATAAATTTGGTGTTTGATTTGATACGCCCGCTTATGCTGATTCGGCTTTCTCCATCCCTTGTCTGCTGTATAATTTATTTCAAATAACACGTAGTGGAGCTGCACTGCTGTCACTGTTTGACGCGCATGCGCAGTAAATGGAGTGATCTTGACTCAGCATGGGAGGAGGGCCTACAGGCATACTTTAGCATAACATTGAACATCCCGGAGCTATGCAAACATTTGCAATGGTATTATATAGTGACCATTATGCTGAAGTCTGCGTCACAAATGTATCTTGACAATCTAAGAATCTGAAATGATATTTATTGATTAGTCCAGATCCAGCACGGGACACTTTATTGGATATTATGTGCAATATTGATACCGCTACACCCTGATACACACATTTTTTTGACTGCAATTTACTATTTTTATTGTGTGGTGTTGTTCTAAATTTAAATGTCAATAAAAATATTTTTGTATTATTGAGACATTGTATACTCCTTTTTTGGGATGAAAAAATTCGTATTTCTTCCTGTTGGGATATAGTCTGATTATTGGAGTGTCCATAGATGGATTTGACCTATTGTGTGGTAGTTGCCAAAAGGAGCCGCCAGCAGCAAAATCTTGATGATTTTAGTGCCCAAGGGCATTCCATGTGGCAAAACATTCCTCGCACAATTAATAGCCTCACTGATAGCAGCCAAGGAGTGTAAGGGGTGCTTAACACACAGCGAGCCCGCTGCCGAGATCGCTGCTGAATCACGCTTTTTGTGACGCAGCAGTGACCTCATTAGTGATCTCGCTGTGTGTGACACTGAGCAGCGATCTGGCCCCTGCTGCGAGATCGCTGCTTGTTACACACAGCCCTGGTTCGTTTTCTTCAAAGGCGCTCTCCCGCTGTGACACACAGATCGCTGTGTGTGACAGCGAGAGAGCGACAAATGAAGCGAGCAGGGAGCAGGAGCCGGCGTCTGGCAGCTGCGGAGGCTGGTAACTAAGAAACATCGGGTAACCAAGGTGGTTACCCGATATTTACCTTAGTTACCAGCCTCCGCAGCTCTCACGCTGCCTGTGCTGCCGGCTCCGGCTCTCTGCACATGTAGCTGCATTACACATCGGGTTAATTAACCCGATGTGTACTGTAGCTAGGAGAGCAAGGAGCCAGCGCTCAGTGTGCGCGGCTCCCTGCTCCCTGCACACACAGCTAAGCGGTGTGCGCTGATAACTAATGTAAACATCGGGTAACCATACCCGATGTTTACCTTAGTTACCAGTGTCCGCAGCTTCCAGACGTCGGCTCCGTGCAAGCGCAGCGTCGCTTGCACGTCGCTGCTGGCTGGGGGCTGTTCACTGGTGAGATCTGCCTGTTTGACAGCTCACCAGCGCCCATGTAGCGATGCAACAGCGATCCTGACCAGGTCAGATCGCTGGTCGGATCGCTGCCGCATCGCTAAAGTGTGAAGGTACCCTAAGAGTGTGTACTTCTGCACAGGGCGTTCATAATCTATACTGAATAAATACAAGATTTTTTTTTCTCCCTTTATCATTTGCATAGCAGTACCAAGTCTATTGATTAAAATATAGTTCTACGACTTGCTTCTTGATGTTGCAATTTCAATGTAGAAAAGAATAGATCAGTAGTAAGCTGGGGCCACACAGGGATTACTGCGATCCTCGCATGACACATGGCAAACGCTGGCAGCACAGCGGGAGCCAAGTGTCATTGCAACTGAGGTCCAATCGTGCGATCTGACCACAGCTGTGGGGGGCGGCCAGCACTGAGAAAGGGCGGGCTGGCGCTGCGGAGGGGAGGGAAGGATTTATCTCCCTCTCTCCTCCATTGCCATTCTCGCTCTGCACTCGCAGTACACCGGTGTAATGCGAGTGCAGTGTGATGTTTCTCTCGCCCCATAGACTTGAATGGGTGCGAGTGAAATTCTCGCATTGCACCCGCAGCATGCTGCGACTGTATTCTCAGTCCGATCAGGGCTGAGAAAAATCGCTCATGGGTGCTGGCACATAGAGTAATATTGGTCTGAGTGGAATGCGAGGTTTTATCGCATTACACTTGCTCTGATTTTCACGCTGTGTCTCTTAGGCCTTATAATGGTTTTAGTTATGCTGGCTGATAACGATTAATAACGAAAATGAACTTTTAATTGTACATTTATTGTATTATAACTGCTCTAAATTTGAATCTAAATAGTCCATTAATAGGTTACACTTCATGGACGGTGTTCTGATGCATCTGGTGGGCTTATTGCAGTCAGATATCTTTCTCTTGTAGAGAACCATGCACCTACAGTATCTTGTGAACATGAACAGGACTTATTCTGACTATAGACAGTAAATGTTGCCATTAATGTGAAGGAGCAGAAAACTCAAAAATAGTGATGTACAATGTAACCAGGTTTTACAATTACCAAGTGTGAATTAGAAGGCAATAGAACGTCTGTTATTCTATATAAGTGAATTTAACGTCCTGGAAAAACAAAACCTGTTAAATACATGGTGTTCATTTCTTTTCAGTTTAATTAAGGGATATTCATGTACAATATCCCTTTGTACAGAAAACACCTTGATTATGGAGTATATATTTTGTCACATGTCCCCTTAGGTCTGTAATATTTTCTTAAAGTGTTATTCCCATCTCCAAGATCCTATCGAAACAAGTAATAGATTTAATAATAGTAATATTAGCAAATACCTCCATTTAGAAATGTAGTATAGTTCTTCTGATTCACTATGCCACTTCATTGTCAGGGCATTGCAGGACCTTAGGTATCCAAGGCTACAACCAAGCATATAGGCACAGTTAGTTGGTGATGGTCATAACCATGGATACCTAAGGTCCTGTAATGTCCTGAACATGAAGTGACAGTGAATCAGAAGAACTATACTACATTTCTAATTGCAGGTATTTGCTAAGATTATTAAACCTACTACATATTGGGATAGGATCTTGGTGATAGGAATACCCTTTTAATTAAAGTGGGTCCAGATATGAACATTTAAAGGATTGCTCTATAGCCACTCTGCCTGAACACTAAACATTGGTTGGCAGGGGTAAATATTTAAAGAAATACTACTAGAATTAAAAGGTTAACAGAGCAGCAATATTCCAGTTGTGTAATCAATTTAGCAAAGATCAGCTACAACTCTACATTTATTCCTTTATTATAGATAGTTGGATCTTGTGATCTCTGGTCTCACAAATAGTGCCATCCATGTGATAATGCGTAGACAGGAAGTCAGTCTCGGATTCCCCCTGAATGTCAGTATGGCAATCACCTATCAAAATCCTTGTTGGCAGCAATCAAGGCTCCGCTGCCCCTTCCATTACGCTGTCTCCTCCTTTTCCTGAAGAGATCATTACTGCTTTACATATGAGAGCAGTATAGTAGTGACAAGCAAACACAACAGCTCACCACACCTCCATCATTACAGCCCGGGTACTAGACAGCCTGAACAGGCATGAAGATTGCAAGTAGAGAAATAAGTCCTCACTCCATGCTCCAAGACGAATTCTTGTTTTTTCTTCAAAAATCATGTGCATAGACCGCATTAAAAATATCAGAAACTTCTTACACGTTTCAGAATAAAATTCCTTAATCATAGCTATGATTAAGGAATTTTATTTGGATACAAGTAAAATGTCCTGATATTTTTAACATAGTTTATGCACATGATTTTTGAAGAAAGAACAAGAATTCATCCTGTAGGATGGAGTGAGGACTTATTGCTCTACTTGCATATCGTAGTCAAGTCCATACAATTACTAACTCACATGGTCTATATCAGTATGTGAATCTTCAGTGTATTGCTATTAGGCCTAAGACACACGTCGTGAAAATAGGAGCAAGTGGAATGCGATAAAACATCGCATTCCACTCGGACCAATATTACCCTATGTGCCAGCACCCATGAGCAATTATTTTCTCAGCCCTACTCGGACCGAGAAGAGAGTCGCAGCATGCTGCGGGTGCAATGCGATCCTGTTTCTCTCGCAACTATTCAAGTCTATGGGGCGAGAGAGAGAGAGAGAGAGAGAGAGAGAGAGAGAAAAAAAAAAAAAAAAAAAAAAAAAAAAAAAAAAAAAAAAAAAAAAAAAAAAAATCGCACTGCACTCAAATTGCACTGGTGTAATGCGAGTGCAGAGCGAGAATGGCAATAGGCTGCGACGGAGGAGAGGGGGAAATAAATCCCTTCCTCCCCTCAGAGCCAGCCCGTCCCCCGCAGCTGTGGTCCTATCGCACAATCGGACTTCAGTCGCAATGACACTCGGCTCCCACTGTGCTGCCAGCGTGAGCCGAGTGTCATGCGAGGATCGCAGAAGTCCCTGTGTGGCCCCGGCCTTAGATGCAGCGTCACACAGCTAAAAGCTGACTGGTAATAACTTAATCACCAGCAGGAGGCAGACTTGCCAACTAAAGCTGCATCACACAGGATGAACAGACATCAGGGAATAGCAGCTGTGCGTCAGCTGAGATTAGGTAGAAGCAAAAACCTAGTAATGAGACCACCATCCCCCCCACCCTGCAAAGCCAGAGACATTGCAGGAAATTTTTCATAGTGACAATTGCAACAACAACAACAAAAAAACTCTTCAGGTTCTGTATGGTGCTTTTTTCACACTATAAATTAACAGTTTTCTGTAGAACCCATACCAATTCTTACAATAGGGCATACACTTACTTTGACTAAATGAGGACGCACTAGTGTGAGGATAGAGGTGTACCGTTCCAGGATGGGAGGGAAGCCGACCTCCAGCTGTGCTCTAGCATATCCAGTACGCTTGGAGAGAACTGTGGACGTTTTACACCAAGGCACAAACTGTTTGTATTCTTCTACATTGGACACCACTTCGTACATCTCCTGCATGGAGTACCTAGAGAGGATGTAACATGGATAATGACAAGTACATCAGACATTTCAAAAATCGATTATTAAGGTTTATGCTTTACTGTTACTCAGGAATCTGGAAATACCATTTAAAGAAATATTCCTCCAAATTAAATAAAAAGACCATTATAATTTAGTATTAGCTGAGGGTCCAGAGTCCCATGTTCAATGGAATAGAGCTCAACCTCCACTCAACTCTGCAGAGACCCTTTATTGGGAGCCAGAGCCTCCAGTGATCAGTATGTTAACAGCTATCCTATAGATTGCCAATAGCTTTCAATTTTCGGGATCACCTTTAAAGCAGATCAGACAGACAGACAGACAGACAGACAGACAGACAGACAGACAGACAGACAGACAGACAGACAGACAGACAGACAGACAGACAGACAGACAGACAGACAGACAGACAGACAGACAGACAGACAGACACCCATTCACAGTGATTGACAGGCTGCTGTGTATACAGATACACAAACCAACATACAAGGAGACTAGGTGGGGACTGGGGGTGATGGGTGAGGGTTGCGTACTCTTCATGAATACAAACCAAGGTAGCCAGTGCATTTTTGGGGCTCTACCATTACCCAAACAGCAAGATATTAATTTTGCACGGTTTTGGTTAGTAGACTACACACAACCCTGTAATATGCTGCCCTTATACAAAAGAGCATAAAGTTTGATAACTGATCTACTTTCAAATAAGACACATCCATCAGGTGACAAGTGAAAGTGTATGTCTTGTGTGATGCGAGTGTTGCGGGCGGAGGAGGGGACGCTGCGCTCTCCCACTGCTCAGGTCCGGCTGCCGCTGCTGCTGCGGCCGCTGCTGCTCGGTGGCTCGAGCGATGGGCCGGATCCCGGGGACTCGAGCGGCGCTCCTCGCCCGTGAGTGAAAAGGGGAATGGTTTTGGTTTTGGGGATATTGTCCGTGACGCCACCCACGGTTGTGGTGATTGTGTGGACACCACCGCTGCTCTGGACGGGGATCCCGGGAGCGGTGACAGGGAGCAGCTTTGTTGTTATTTCTCCCCTCCGTGGGTAGGGGGTTGGTTGTCCCGGGGCCCGGTGATGGGGTAGGGGTGGATGGCAGGCCGGGTGCGGGGCCTGGTGAGATGCAGCGTCGCGGGGGCAGCGCTGTGCCGCACGGCACGGTGGTACTCACTCAGCCTGAGACGATGACACAGTTCTCGGTAAAACACACGGCTGGAAAGACGGTTCCCACGGACGGCTGCTGTTGCTTTTCCCCGGTAGTTAACGGTGACTGTCTCTTTCCCTGCACCTAGTACTTCTGTTGGTTCCAATGGGTTCCCACCGGTAACCCGCTCCCCGGCTTGGATATGGGCCGGAGGAGCCCCTCTTTGCCCGCAGGCGCTGGCCCTGAGAAACTGGTACCTTGGCGGTGGCGGTGTCTCTCTCATACGGTTGGACTGTTGCCTTCAATCGGGACTTAGTTGTTTGGAAACCCGGAGGTTCCCTTCACTGACGGATTTGGCAAATTCACGGTGACTCCAAGCCTTGCCGGGATCCGAAAGGCCCCTGCCAATGGTGCTGGCTTCTCCTTGTGTACCGGTCCGGTACCGCCGGGCCACCGCCCGTCCACGGTCCTCACGGCAACTCCGATAGGCCACTCCTGCAGACGGTCACTGCCGTCTGCTAACCTTGCTGTCTCTGTTCGGGGCACACACCCGGACGCTCTCAGATCGTTGCTCTACTACTACTGTACTCCACACTCTCCCGTCCACAACTAAACTCCTGTCTTTTTCCCGCCTCCAGGACTGTGATCTCCTCGGTGGGCGGGGCCAACCGCCTGGCCCACCCCCTGGTGTAAACATCAGCCCCTGGAGGAAGGCAACAAGGATTTTTGGGTCTAGCTTTGATGTGCCTAACCGGGGTGTAGGTTGTGGTGATGTCATTACCTGTGATCCCTGGCTTGTCCAGGGCGTCACACGAGTATGCACCTAAGGCTAGTTTCACACTACGTCTTTTTAACATCCGCTGAAAACGTTTTTTTTTAGCGGAAGTACGGATCCTGCTTTTACAGCAAATAACGTATGCAAACGCATATGTTATTTTGCAGGATCCTGCACTGGATGTTTAGGGGCGGGCATTGGAGTCATGTGATCGGGAGTGAGGGGAGCTAGACTGGGAGGAGGCTTCTGACAGCTGCAGACGCTGGTAACCAAGGTAAACATCGGGTAACTAAGAGAAGTGGTTACGCGATATTTACCTTGGTTACGAGTGTCCGCAGCTCTCAGGTGGGAGAGAGAGGAAGGGGGAAAGACAGATAGAGAGAGAGAGGGTGAGGGAGGGAGTAGAGAGATAGACAGATCACGCGAGACTGGTTCTGGGCATGCTCAGTACTTTCTGGGCATGCTCAGTACAAAAGCAGGATCCTGTCTATCAGCACGCCAGCGTTCACCTGCGTTTGCGTGCGTTATAGTCAGGATCCAGCAATTTGCAGTATTTGGACGGAGCTCAAAAACGCTACAAGTAGCGTTTTTGAAACATGTTAAAAAACTGCAAGTCACTGGATCCTCACTATAACGCAGGCAAACGCAGGTGAACGGATGTTAACGCGAGTCCATTGCAAATGCATTGAAATGAAAACGCATTTGCACTGGATCCGCTTGTCCGCTAAAATAACGTTAAGGACGGATGTTAAAAAGACGTAGTGTGAAACCAGCCTTAGTGCACATATTACTAAACAACTTCTATGTTGCAGGAGTCATTATCTCGTCTTGGCCTTGAACCAGTGAACACTACACTGATACAGAATATATTTTGCAGCTTGTTGCAAATCCATTACTACAGCTGGCCTTGTGGAGGCATTCTAGGCAGCCCTGCAGCAGACAAGGCCATGTGTTCCCTATAAGTGCGGAACTATGTGACTAGCACTGAGGCACACACACTGCCGCTATAGGATGGCATGCTTATAATACTGCACTTCAGCCTGTTCTCAAATAGATCATAAATAAAAATATAGATTTTATAGAAAACCAGCAGGACATAATGAAGTGACCCAAGTGCCCTAATTCCATCTTTTGCACAGACTCAGTGAAAAACTGGTTTTCATCCTATGCTCCAAAAATACACATCTACCCATAAGATGGTCTCTGCCTTCTGTGACCATCAGCTCATGTAATGCCTTCCCACTACCACTATACTGCAGATTACACATTTTTCGGGATCACACAGGTGCACTTCTCTCTCTATCGGCTATTTCAATGGCATTTTATCCAATGTAGTGCTCTCCGAAGGTGGTTTGACACTGATCTAAACAGGACGATGGCTGCCAAGAACAATGATAGTTATTTGTACAGGACAATTACTGACTGTTCTGTTATTGATGGAAACGTCCAAACAGGTTATTAAATGACCGCCGATCAGCAAACAAGTAACTTGAGGTGGTCGATTAACGTCGCACGTCTGATGGTGTAAACCAACCTGAAGATCCACCTCATGTGATATGCAAGGTAGTGAATAGATAACCGTCAAATCTCACCAAAAATCAGAACAGCAGAACAGAAACATACTCCTGTCTTTTAGGAAGACAGGTGTAATCAGTGGGGACTCGTCAGTGCAGGGGAATTAAGTACAATCGTTATACAAATCAAATGGACATGCTGCCTCTCCTTACAGCCAGCCTTCACTATTACAAGAGAAAACCCTTTAAAGTCATATTACTATAGCAGTAAAGACAACGGCCACCTTCCGTGAATTCCCAATGAATCCAATTGTTGGACTCTGCCAAGTGTGAGGACACACCATTGTCAGACACTGGATGTAAAAATTTAACACGGGACAGTGGAGATGTCCCCACGCACCATAAACAGGGCTCCATTAGCATCTTATGTATGGGGTGCTTTAGCCTCTTGGTAATGTAGCATGTATCGGGATTGCCACGTCTCATATGGAGGCAGTTTGTGTTTTATCCAATTTAAGGCTAGGTTTGCACACTGAGTCTTTTTGACGCTGCGTTTTTGGACGCTAAAAACGCACCTGCGTCGAAAAAACGCATGCGTTTTTGCCGCGTTTTGATCTCTGCGTTTTGCTGCGTTTTTCCAATGCATTGCATGGGGGGAAAAACGCAAAAAAAAAGAACTGACATGTCCATTTTTTTTTTTTTTTACTCAAAAACGCAGGTAAAAAAACAGATGTGTGCGGACAGCAAAAATGAAAACTCAGACTTTGCTGGGGAAGCAAAGTCCTGTAGTTTTGAGGCAAAAAACGCACCCGAAAAACGCGTAAAAACGCCGCGAAAAACGCACTGTGCACACATAGCCTAAGACTGTTCTTAGGTCTCCTGAAGATCTCAATCCAATTGTGGGTGAAAACTATTGGGATTATCCTTTCATTTAATTGTAGCCTAAATATTTGTCCACAGTTTAAATTACCAAAGCTTCTTGTTCTGGACAATTCTATAGTAGTCAGGGGGCATTCCAGGGATTCCTGACATACAAGTCTCCTTATACAAACACATTGGTTGGGAGTCATCCATAATCTGGTGACACATGTATGTACATTACTGGACTGGGCGATCATTTGTTCTTCAAACCCAAGATGCAGATAGGAGTTGTCCGACACACAACCTAACACTTCATAGGTTTCTATACAACCAGATATCTTTTGATGTCCCTGTCTTTATGATAAGTTTCCTTTTTTAAGTGCCCTCTCCCCCAATCCTGTAACAGTGGATAGTTGAGTTCTGGCCGATGTAAACATGCCACAATAGACCAACAAATGAGCAAAATGCTCTTTCATTGTCTGAGTGGATTGTTGAACAGTTTCACGACATCCGCCATACATGTACGGTGCAAGTTGAAAGCGGGTGTATGGAGCGAGCTTGATGCAGTCCGCTCACTCCACTCTTGGCATTTAATGACTGTGTTACAGCCAGAACCTGCTGCTAACAATCGTGGATAGAGCAGAGCTCCGCCGCACGATTTTTAACATTTTAAAAGCGGTTGTCAAGTTCTTACAGCAGTATTTAGTATGTGCTGCTATCGGGGCGCGCTATAAAAGCACACAACAGCGCACCGTCACGTGATTGCGGATTGCCGATAGATTGCTATGACAGCAGAGGGTCTGCTGAAGATCTCTGTGCTTGTCATTATAGTGTTCCTTTGGGACCCTGCCTGTCGCCGGGCTTCAAAGGAGACTGATTCTCACCATTTGCAGTAATGCTATGGAGTTACAGTACATGGCACAAGTGATCAGACGATCGCAACTTCAAGTACCCTAAAGGGACTATTGGGAACAGTGAATAGTTTATTTAAAAGGAAAAAAAAAAGTTTATTAACCTTGTTTTGTAGTAATAATATATTATTATTATTATTAATAATAATAACAAATAATTATTAAAAAAAGAAAACATGGCATTGCTGTGTTCAGAAAATTCCCATCAACATAAATATAAGTAACCCAATCTGTAAAACACACACAAAAAAAATTACAAGAGTACATTTTTTTTGGTAGCTTAACTACCACAAGAAATGCTGTAACAAGTGATCAAAACGTCATACCTATCCCAAATGAGATCAATAAAAAAAGTTTTGTCCCGCAAAAAAAAAAATAAAAAAATAAATATGCTAACATCACCTAAACTTAAGGGGAACCTATCAGGTCCCATATGCATTCTGACCTACAAGCAGGGTGATGTGTGGCCTAGAAACCCCTTCCCAGCCCTGTGTTGTAATATGAGAATAGAATAGAATAGAATAGAATAGAATAGAATAGAATAGAATAGAATAGAATATTATATATATATATATATATATATATTATATTTATTATTAAAAAAAAATAATAATAGTAAATAAAAGAATGTTTTATTACTTACATGTTCGCTATGTAATTCGAGAGTCTAGTCCCTGGGTGTCGAGGCGCTCCGTGGGCGTTTGCATGCTTTCTGTGGTGGATTTACATGAGCGACGTCACCCTCAGCATCCTGCCTGTGCGCGCTTACCATTTCCGCAGCCTTGCTATCCGGGTGCTTCCTTGTCGGCTTCAGACACGCACTGCGCATGCTCAGAAGACTCCTGCGGTTCCGGTCATGCGCAGAGCGCGTCTGACGCCAACAAGGAAGCACCATAACAAGGCTGTGGGAATGGCAAGCATGCACAGGTAGGATCTCAAGGAGCTTAAAGTGACGCCGCTCATGTAAATCCATGGTATCACGACCACAGGGGTGTGACACCACGGAAAGCATGCAAATACCAACGGGGCGATGCGACACCCAGGGGACTAAACCCTCTGATCATTTGCATAGGGAACATGTAAGTAATAAAACTTTTTTTTTATACATTCATATTACAACACAGGGGTGGGTAGGAAGGGGTTTCTAGGCCACACATTGCCCTGCTTGTTCGTTAGAACGCATATAGAACCTGACAGGTTGCCTTTAAGGTTTTTTCTTTTTTTTTTCTTTAATTATTTTAGTGTTGGAAAAAACAGAACAAAAAAAAAACAACCAGATCAGGACAAGTGTGGTATTGTCGTAAACACACGAATGAGGAGAATCATACTGCAAGGTCAATTTTA